>NW_021835165.1:42500-47243 GCF_006345805.1 Octopus sinensis | reverse complement strand
ATAGATAGATAGATAGATAGATAGATAGATGAACAGCAATATAGATCTACTATTTTCTATCTCTTAATGCACTGCCACCCACCTATATATATATTATATATAGATATATATATATATATATATATATATATATATATATAATATATATACAACATACATACATATATATATATATATATATATATATATTATATATATATATTATATCCCATATTATACATATATACTCACATACACACACACACACATATATATATATTATTATATACTTATATATTATGTATATACTTTATAACATGTATACTTATATATATATATATACAGAGAGAGAGCGAGAGAGAGAGAGAGAGATTAGGTAGATACTTGAATATCATGTGGTAAGGCTTCAGCAAATAGAATAGCACTCAATCAGCTAAGAGAGGAAAGATAATGTTATAAGAAATAAAAAAAAAGAACATAAGTCTTATGAAATACACCTACCCAGAGTTTCCTGGTTGAAACATTAACTTATACCGCCATTTTTCAAGCTGAGAACAAGATCGTTTTTATTTTTTTAAGCAGATGGTCTTTGAACAAGCGACGATCAAAAAGAAGAAAACGTAAAGAAAAATACAAGGGAGATAACCAAAGTTACAATAAACGTCAAAATACTTAAACAAGATAGGTGTAGGAGTGGCTGTGTGGTAAGAAGCTTGTTCCCAACGGCTTAGTCCCGCGTTCAGTCCCACTGCGTGGAGCTTGGGTGAGTGTCTTCTGTTATAGCCTCGGGCCTACCAAACCTTTCTGAGTGGATTTGGCAGATGGAAACTGAAAGAAGCCTGTCGTAAATATATACTTCACACAACACACACACACACACATATTTGTGTGTCTGTGTTCGTCTCTACACCATCATTTGACAACCAATGTTGGCGTGTTTACGTCTCCCTACACATACACACACACACACACACACACACACACACACACACATATATATATATATATATATATGTATCGCAGGAGTGGCTGCATGGTAAGTAGCTTGCTTACCAACCACATGGTTCTGGGTTCAGTCCCACTGCATGATACCTTGGGCAAGTGTCTTTTACTATAGCCTAGTGTCGAGTCGATTTGGTAGACGGAAACTGAAAGAAGCCCGTCGTATATATGTATATATACGTGTGAGTGTATGTTTGTGTGTCTGTGTTTGAGCCCCCAACTATTGCTTGGCAATCGACATTGGTGTGTTTACGTCTCCCTACATTAGTGGTTCGGCAAAAGAGTCCGATAGAATAAGTACTAGGCTTACAAAGAATAATTCCTGGGATCGATTTCTTCGACTAAATGTGGTATTCCAGCATAGCCATTTTCAAATGACTGAAACAGGTAAAAGAATGAAAGAATAAGCCAATGGTTTCCTATGTGTTTGGTGGCTTAATTTCACCTTCCTCCAAGTTGTATTTCTTAAAATGTGGGCAATGTAATCATAGGTTAAAGAATGGGCGTATATACTCGTATGTACCCCACCAACTTTGTTTTGTGTTAACAAATTTTAATGAAATTTTCTACAACTACGCTTCAGATATTGTAGATCCCAATTATAACAGAATTTGTAGTAAAAGAAAAGATTTTTTGGGAATGTAGGGAGAGTATTCTCATAAAATTCCAGTGAATCGGATTTGTTTCCTCATAACATTCGGAATAATGGTTATATTTAAATGAAAATTCCGACAAATAAATTTCAGAATATGTAGATTATTATCAAGTCACAATTTAATATGAAGATATGAATTAATGGAATAACACACCTACATTAATGGCACATGTCACATATTTCATGGAAAAAATTATATTTCATAATAAATTCAGATATAATTGGAATCTACATCACCTGAAGTGTATTTGTAGAAAATTTCATTAAGGAATATTCCTTTTCCTGACAGTTATGAGAAAAGCAATTCGTTGGGGCATATATGTGTAGTTATGCAGCCGCTAACTGTATATCTTTGCGCGGTTACTGTATATCATTTCGTATACGTTACCGGAAGTCTATAATAAACATGGTTTATATTTTAAAAATAATAACCGTAGAATATATATATATATTATATATATATATATATATATATATATATATGTACGTGTGACAGTACACACGCATACACACGAACACTTTTTTCTATGCCTCCATTTTTTGCTTCTTCCTCCTCCTCTATTTTCTTCTTTCTCCTAGCTGTCACATGATCACAAGCTTCCTGTTTTTACTTAGCTCTGCCTTTCTCATCCCGTCTTACATTTTTCGCTTTCCTGACATTCGTCACCTTCTAAGATGTCTTTGTAACGTCTCTCCTGTCATCAGCAAATAGAGACACTGTCACTCCATCATGGCGTATTTAAATTATTTAAAGCAGAATAGAATCTGAGCAGTCATTAATAATGATGGTTGTTTTAGTAAACCTTGAGATAATTACATTTTGGTTTGTACGCATGAATTAATTTTTCCAAGTAGAAGTATTGTTGAAAAACATGCGTGATGAAAAATGCTGAGAGCTTGACGATGTAAATAAAAATGTCAGAATAACAATATATAGGCGCAGGAGTGGCTGTGTCGTAAGTAGCTTGTTTACCAACCACATGATTCTGGGTTCAGTCCCACTGCGTGCCACTTTGGGCAAGTGTCTTCTACTATAGCCTCGGGCCGACCAAAGCCTTGTGAGTGGATTTGGTAGACGGAAACTGAAAGAAGCCCGTCTTATATATGTATATATATATATGCGTGTGTGTGTTTGTGTGTCTATGTTTGTCCCCCTAGCATTGCTTGACAACCGATGCTGGTGTGTTTATGTCCCCGTTACTTAGCGGTTCGGCAAAAGAGACCGATAGAATAAGTACTGGCCTTACAAAAAGAATAAGTCCCGGGGTCGAGTTGCTCGATTAAAGGCGATGCTCCAGCATGGCCGCAGTCAAATGACTGAAACAAGTAAAAGAGTAAAGAGTAGAGTATATAAAAATAAAATTTTAAAAACCATACTTATAATTCCCCGAATATCATACAACTTTGGTTACTTTGAACATGTACAAATGTTGTAATCAATGATTCACTTGTTATTCTATATTATCTTATCACTATATATATAAAGCTGAAGTTGTCTGTGTATGGGTAGGTTTGGTAGCCTTCAACTAACACTATCTCCTCCGAGACCCTACGGTGGAAGTTAACCAAAATTGAGAGTATGATAGAAGGCTTGCTCTTCCTTCCGTAGAAGAAAAAAATTGAAATCGGACCATGTTAACACCAAAAATTATTTACATAAAAAGTGCTTTTTTTTTTCTGTGAAAATCACTATTTTTTACGATTTTTTGACTGCTGTGTCGCCATTTTTCGGTGTATTTCAACCAGAAAAATGTTCAACTAAAGAGAATAACAAACTACATAATGCGAAATTTTTACTTTTCAAAAATTCCAATTCTAAACGGTCGAAAGAAACCCGAGCAGCGCCGGGTGATACTGCTAGTTTTCTATAATAAATACTCTTCGTATTCAAAAACTACCAATATATATGCATATTTACACACAAATATATGATCTTACAAACACATTACATACATTTTCTAAATGTTTTCAAGGGACTGCAGATTTAGTTTATGCAAAAAGTTGCACATTTTGAACATATTCGACTCATTCCATGCAAAGCTACAAATGTACATAATAAACCTTATTATTCTTATTTGCAGCAAAACTTCCCGAAGAACAATCTTTCTTGCATAAACATGTGGAGCCACTTGGGCTTGCTGCGTATTCAGTCTGTAATTTCAAATTATCATTGTTCTTTGTTCTGCTCAAAACGAGAAATACATGTGCGCTGTTTCTTAAGTAGATAGGCTACAGCTGAATGCATGATGCATCCCGATAAGTTGAATACAAAAGGTAATACCGAAATGCTGTTGAATATATGAAGTAGAATAATTAAAAGTCGAATACACCTATATACAAATATATATATAGCATATAAAATATATATTGAGGACATCGTATTATATATATTGGTTTTAGATTAGCAAAAGGCCAGCACTTTCGGGGGAGGAGAAATGTCGATTACATTGAGCCAGATATTAAGCGACTAGAAATCTTCGATCACCTCTGTCTACGCAGCATCCTTCGTGTCCGATGGCTTCACTTTGACTTTAACAATTCGATGCGACACCAGTGCAAAATCACCTCCCTCCGACATGTCATCCTAACGAGTCGTCTGCGTTGGCTGGGTCATGCCCTCCGTCGTCAACCAGGAGAATTCATCTACGAAGCAATTGCCCCAGCTCCCCTTCAGAGTTGGCGAAAACGACGTGGTGGACAACGAAAATTCTGGCTGATGACAGTCAAGGCTGATCTGGAACCCAACCTAGGCCCCCATGTCTACGCCGTTCGCCGCTGGAATAAGGTGTGGTTGGAGATCACGTGGTCGTTAGTCTCAAATCGCCAGGCCTGGTCGGCGTTTGTGAGAGATGCAGCATTGAGGATGAATGAAGCCAGCTCAACCCACCCCGGGTGAATGCTGTCTCAAGACAAGAAGAAGAAGAGTGCACAACTCGTACTTATGTTATCGACACCCAAAAGGGATGAAAGATAAGTTCGATCTCAGCAGAATTTGAATTTATATCGTACAGACGGACGACGAAATGCCGCCAAGCATTTTGCTCGGCGTGCAAATGGTTCTACCATTCATCTATCTATCTATCTATCATCTATCTATCTATCTATCT
>NW_021835165.1:37500-40000 GCF_006345805.1 Octopus sinensis | reverse complement strand
CGTTACATTCTGAGTTCATATTCCGCCGAGGTCGACTTTGCCTTTCATCCTTTCGGGGTCGGTAAATTAAGTACCAATTATGCGCTGGGGTCGATGTAATCGACTTAATCCCTTTGTCTGTCCTTGTTTGTCCCCTCTGTGTTTAGCCCCTTGTGGGCAATAAAGAAATAAGATGCTTCCGACCATAAGCCCAATTGTGACAGTCTTCATGGAGTCTAAGTTGTAGTTGGCACAGTCTAAGATATTCTGAGCGATTTCCATGCAAAGTTGCCTCTGCTGCTCCTCCAGTACGTTGGGGACGAATTTCCCAGACACTCTCGCATGCGCAAACGCTCCAGTAAAATGGAATGCAATGATTCTGCGCTTATTCCCACTTCAAAGAAGAATTTCCTGGATTATTACACGACAGTCTACCATGACTATTCGCCGAACCTTCTCAATCGACTCCTCGTTTCGGCTTGTGGATGGCCTGCTTGAGCGCGCCTCTCTCGCCACTGAAGTGCGGCCATGTTCGAAGCAGTTGTACCATTTCTTGATCAGAGTTTTGCTCATGACATCATCGTCAAAGGCTTGCTGAATCTTCAGGACGGTTTGAGCTTGAGTGTCAACAAACTTTTAACAAAACTTGGTGCAATATCTCTATTCCATGCGTTCAGTGAAAACGAAAATCCGACGAACGCGCACTACACGTCTATACACTAAACGTAACAGCCGAGAACTGACGCAGCCTTCCGGCGCAAAAACGTTCACATATACGCAGGAAGGGTGGTGTCATCTCCCAACCAAAGAATTACACCCACACAGCATTAGTTTTGACGAGGAAATATTTTCAGAATACTTTCTGAATGCACCTCGTACATTTCTCATTGTGTTGTTTAAATATCAAAATCAATACAGGTGGTACTTGTACTCAGAACACAGTTTGTATTTATATTAACAGACGCTCCACCGATTCTGTTATTCACCACTAATATTGCCGAAAAATGTTGGGCAAAGATATATCCGATTTTATCGACCCTAGAGTTTGACGGACGATATTTTTTAAACGTACTTTGGATGAATGAAAAGAGGGTGGAAATCAACTTCAGCTGAGTTTGACGATTATATCTAAATGCTGCAAAGCCATTTTGACGTGTTATTCGCGTACCCGTTGCGGGAGGAGTTTCTTTGATACGAGTACCGACTTGTGAGCCAGAGACTAGGTCTTATTAGTTGCTGTTATAAGTAAAACTACATGGAGATATTGATTAGGCCGGAGTCCTGGACCAAATATTTGCATCATGCTAGACACTTCTGGGGGTACACAAAGGCCACGTAATGTTAAATCGCGCAACAGATTAAGCCAACCTCCCCCGAAACGGTTTCAGTCAATTTAATACGGTATCAGCATAGATTACGTCAAGTAAATTTCATTCAAATGGCTTTACTCTTTTTTACTCTTTTTTACTTGTTTCAGTCATTTGACTGCGGCCATGCTAGAGCACCGCCTTTAGTCGAGCAAATGGACCCCGGGACTTATTCTTTGTAAGCCCAGTACTTATTCTATCGGTCTCTATTGCCGAACCGCTAAGTGACGGGGACGTAAACACACCAGCATCGGTTGTCAAGCAATGCTAGGGGGACAAACACAGACACACAAACATATACACACACACATATATATATACATATATACGACAGGCTTCTTTCAGTTTCCGTCTACCAAATCCACTCACAAGGCATTGGTCAGCCCGGGGCTATAGCAGAAGACACTTGTGCAAGATGCCACGCAGTGGGACTGAACCCGGAACCATGTGGCTGGTTAGCAAGCTACTTACCACGCAGCCACTCCGGCTTTATTGACTTTTATTGTGAAGCAGTAAGATCAAATCTGGAAACACGCGATTAGCAATTTTCTTATCTACAAGACCATACATACTTTCGTCCACCTCAAAGCTGGTGCCTCCAGATTTGATTTTTAACATAGTTTTTTTTCTTCTTTTTTTTTGCATTGAATACCAAATTTGTTATCTCCCTTCAGTTTTCTCGACGGGAGGAATATCACGATTGAAATGACGTCATAAAAGAATTTTCATTTAAAATTTTACGTAATGTCGAAACTTTAGCACTCCTTCATTAAATTATTGTGTTAAGTATAAAATTAAAATCTATAATACAATAATTATTATTGCTATTGCTGTTCTTGTTTCATATATAGATATAGATACGTTCATTAATATTTGAGCCATCGGGTAACTGGTGTATGTCAACTCTGGTTTCATGAATGCAACTTCACTAGTTTAATGAATGCTCCCAAAAAGCTCCCCTTTGCAGAATTAATTAAGTATCCCGTGTTAGCTCATTAAAGACTTCCACTTTCTCTTGAAAGGAGTCATATCGTTGGATAGATAAAGAAACATTTTGAGAGAACTAATTATATGCAAGATAAAAGCTTTCGATAAATTTACATAACTTAGTATTTCACTGACGGCTACTTCATCAAACCACGAAATATGGAAAA
>NW_021835165.1:0-30000 GCF_006345805.1 Octopus sinensis | reverse complement strand
AAAAGGTGGGGGGAGAGCAAAAAAAATTGATCAATAGGGATCGTTATCACAGAAATGTCAATATGAAGTGTAAAGGGGAGAACAGGTGAGGTTTACCCGTGGAAAGAAAAGCCTACGGAAAAGACCACGGTAACCTCGGTCAATGAAGTCACATGTTATATTCTTTTTTTTTTTTTTTGCAAATAAGCAACTCTCTGTATTAATTTTACGGTTCATAGAATCATAGTCAAGGTGGCTTCGTCATTCATACGTGCCATCCTTGCTACATCACCCATCTTTTTTTAAAACATTCACTAGACAAAACTTGCCTCTCTACTCTCACTTTCCCTTCAAGTGATACTTGAAGAAGTTGATGAGAGATTGACCAGAGGGAAGTGTTTGTCTCTAATCCTTTCAGGCGCGTCCACAGATACATTCTTTCGCCATAGCCACAAGTATGATAAAAATAGCTCTCCTTCCCGTTTGAAGGAAGGAGGCGTGACGATATTAACGATAGACTCGGCTGATAAACCGACACGTCCCACACGTGACAGCAGTCGTTCGACATAAGCCCACAGGTCGGAAATTGCTGGACACTGCACGATTGCGTGCAGAGCGGTTTCGTCGCCTCTGCCCGCATCTCGGCAGGTCGGCCCCGTGTTTCTCGAGCCATGCCTATAGAGCTTATCCCGAACGGGTAGCGCTTCTCGGTAGCACCGCCAGGCCAGGGATCTCTGGAAGTTGTCCATAGGTCCCGGGCCGAAAGTCGTTTCAAACAGGCGGGTCAGTATTCCTCGTCGACGCCCAGGTTTGCCCCGAGCTCGTCGTCGTACCTCCCCTCCACTAATCCCCTATAGAATGCTTTGGTTGTGTTGAAGTCACTCAAGGTCGACCCGGGACGGCAGAGTTGCTTGAGAGCAACGCGACACTCGCGGTGCCATTCGCCCTTCCTCGGCTCTTTTTGATCCACGACTGTAGTTCGGTCATGGAGACGAGTTGCGGGAATGCGTGCCTCACAAACGGCGACCACACCTGTTCACCGTCATCTACATAGAGCCGGAGATGTCGCAGTCTCAGCGCGTGTCTGCGCATCATCAACCACGGCATGCCCAGCCCCTCCTTTTAACGGGTGTTGACAGCAAATGGATCGCCTGACCATCGGGACGCATCCTTTCCACAAGAAGCGGAAGAGGATGCGTTCTAGTTTGGTGATGGTAGGGTCGGGACAAGGTACGACGGTCAGGCGGTAGTAGATGATGGACGCGATGTACGCGTTCACCACCTCCGCCCGACCTTTAGGGACAGTTTCCTCTCGGCCCATTGCTGGGCGAGAGTGACCACCCTACTCGTTATCTCGTTCCAGTTCTTCTCCATTTGGAGGTCCGGACCGAACCAGACCCCGAGCAACTCAACCGGGCCGTCTGTCCAGCGTCCCACGACGGAGGTACTGGTGGACGACATGGGCTTGCTTCTCCAGGTGCCGAGCCGCAAGCCCACTGACTTTTCCCGGTTGATTTTTGCTCCTGTCACCGCTTCGTAGTCTTTCAGTGTCTCGCCGCCGACCCGCTCGATGTGCTCGTGGCTTGACACTATGACGGTGACGTCGTCCGCGTATGCAGACACGCTCGTCCCGCATCCCAATTCTCGCGGGATGCCCCTTAGAGTCGCCAGCTTCCGCAGTAGTGGCTCAAGAGTCAATACGTATAGAAGCGCCGAGAGGGGGCATCCCTGACGGACCGAACGTGCAATGTCGAAAGGTCTCGATAGATGTCCATTTACGCGAATTACCGAACGGATGCCTCTGTACAAGGCAGCATCCAGCCGCGGAAGACGGGACCGAAACCCCGCTCTCAGGACTGCCTCCAAGTATCGATGGTCTACCCTATCAAAGGCTTTCGATTGATCCAAGTTGATCAGGGCCCCACCCATGCCAGGTTCGTTAACTACCCTGTCTATGATGTAGCGCATCAGATGGAGGTTGTCATGGATGCTCCGGGCCCGGCACGGCGCACGTTTGTGCGTTGTCGACCAGTTTCTCGATGACAAGCGCCAACCTCTTGGCTAACACCTTTGTCAAAATTTTCAGGTCTGCATTGAGCAGCGTGATTGGTCTAAAGTTATCTATAATGTTTCCCTTGTTGGATCTTTCTTCAGCAGAGTTACAGCTCCTCGACTCACAAAACCGGGTATGCTCCCGTTTTGCTGCCAGTTGCAGTATACCGCTGCCAAGACGTCTCCAAACAAGTCTGGCATACAATTGTAAAACTCGTAGGGTAGACCATCCAAACCCGGTGATTTGTCCCTCGAGCATTCTGCTATCGCTTCCTGCACTTCCGCCGCCGTGATGGCACCTTCGCAGCAACCTGCTTTCTTGTCGAGAGTCGTGGCAGGCTATGTAGTAGGCACTGAAGTCTACCCTACGTTCTTGCCCTCCACTCGTCCCGAACAGTCGGGCAAAATGCTGCTGAAAGGCCTCACCATTTTTTACTTGGCTCGAGCAATTCGCGCCCCTGTTCATCTACCAGTGACCGAATGGTGGCTTTGTTGCCCTGTTGCGCCTCTGCCACCCGGGCCTCTCTCGCGGCTCCAACACCTCTCGTTCCTTAGAGCACGCATCCTAGCTCTGACAGCACATCCTTCGTGTTTGGCGTTGAAGTGTTGGTCGAGGGCCAACCTCGCCGCCAAAACGTCGGATGCGATGCCGCTTCTAATTGCCTCTTCTAGCTTCTTAACTAGCTCACCCTCTACTCTATTTCTATCTATGGCTAGTGCTTTGCTGTACCTAATCGCTTCTGCTTTTACTGCTGCTCTTGAGGGCAAACCACCATTTGTTGTTGATGATGGCTCCCGTCAAAGCCCTCTTTACTAGTGTGCTAATCCGGTCTCTGAAAACTTGTCTGGACGGGAATGAGGCGTTCAGTTTCCAGTACCCAGGACCCTGTCTATGTGCCTTATCTAAGTCTAGCGTACACGTCACCAATTTGTGATCCGTGTAGCTGACTGTGTGGAATTGTGGACATCCTAAGTTATCCTTGTCTACTGTCCTACACAGTATCCTATCTAGATACGATCTCGACGACCCTCTGCGGTTGCTCCATGTCCACGTTGGTGCATTTGGGTGGTCGAGTCGGTACCTGTCAGACAGTTGGAATCGTCTGAACAGGTCTCTGAGGCATTTGCATCCCCTTCTGTTTCTGTCTCTACCCACGTAGTCTACATGCGTGTCCAAGGTAGCATTCCAATCCCCCACTAAGAGTAAAGGACGAGACGTTCCCAAGAATACTTTTAGACGTCGAAAGAAATCCGCCCGACCTGTTAAGGGCGGTGCGTAGACTGATACGAGTCGAAAAGCGCACCCATTGCTGCCGCAACATCCAGAACGATCAGTCTACCCTCCGGGTCTACGAATATCGTCTTGACTTCGAGATCCAGGCTCTTGTGAAAAAGTACCGCGGTGCCACTACCGCCCATCCTCGGCAGACAGGGAGCGAAATAAATGTTAAACTGTCCGCCAAACATGGACTTTAGGGCCCGTGGCTCGTGGAGTCTGGTCTCACTTATGGCTATGATTCCCAATCATGTGACTTGATGTCATTTAGGAGGTATCCTTGTTTCCAAGGAGACCCCAAGCCACGCGCATTCACACAACCAATCTTGACCATGATTCTATTGGGGTGTGTGCTTTAAAAACACACAAATGAAAGTACAGAGAGTTACTTACTTGTGTTGAAAGTTTTGGCTTCCTCGTTCTTTGATGTTTCTTCGAGGAGGTTTTTATATAGTTTTGGGACAGATATTTCTTGGAAACCCCCTACAGCATTTGGAAGAGGGCTTTGAGTTTGTGGTGTTGTGTTTGTGTGATGTGTAGTATTTTGATGTGTTTGGGTGGTGTAGTCGTGGATGATTGCTATTTTTAAAGTCATCTTCACAAATGTTTGTGTATCCTGTGATGTACTCCATTAGTTTGGAGTCTTTTGTGTCTATCGCTGATAGCATTGTTTTTGTGGTGTTGGTGCTTGTTTTGTTGTGTATGGAGTTTTCAGGGTTCAGGTATCTCCCTGCTTTGGTTGCGATTTCTTGTTTGGTTTTTCTTGATCTTTTTCTTTTACCCCCTGTGGCTATTTGCCATTCTGTCGAACTTTCATCGTTAGATGAAAAGTCTGACGAATCAGCAGGGGGCAAGGGTAAAGCGTCTGGGTGTGTTTTTGTGCGGTTGTAGATATTGTTGTGGTGCGCGGGAGGGTGTTGCTGGGGGTTTGTTGTGGTTATTGTCTCTCCTACATCCTTGGTGCTTGTCTTCTTCGTTGTTATTCTTGGTGTTGGAATTGGTTTATTTGTTGTTGGTGGTGATGATTCTGTTCTTGGCGCTGGTGTTGGTGTTGTTTGGTTGGGTTGGCTTGTTCTTTGTTGTTTTTTCTGCATTTCCGCATACAGCTTCTTGACTAGCTGTCCATATTGTGGTGTGGGCAATAATCCTGGCTTTTGTGATTTTTCCAGTGGCTGTTGTTGTTGTTGTAATTTTGCGGCAGATTTGCACTCCTTTTTGAGGTGTGCCTCACTGCCACATGTATAGCATCGTGGCCTTGTATAGCATCGACTACTACATGTATAGCATCGACTACTACGTATAACTTGCGGCCATCCTCAAGATGTACGTGGGTGGGGATTTTATTTATGTCCTCTTGATTTATGTGGAAGAGGAACTCTATTCTCTTTCCCAGCCAGTCCTTGTTTTCCGAAACACCGATATCTAGGATGTTTAAGTCCTCCATTTCGGATGTTAAGGCGGATGTTATCCACAGTGTTGTAGTCACTTGGGGGACACCACTGATAATGACTTTCGTCACCTTCTGGCCGAGGTAACTCGGTGTCAACGTTAGTTCATCAGAATGAAGGGTTATCGTTGAGAATTTCTTCGCCAACTCTTCACTCTGAAAAACCACCTGTACGTGTGCGAACTTGTTCGCCCAAGTCACACAATCCTTGTATCCCCAGATGGGCGTGCACTTTTCGACTTTGTCTGTGCTTGCCTTTTCTGGACTTTTAGTTTTTTTATTTGTGATTTTATATACAATTGTCTTTTTTTTCTCCTCATTCAGTATGTGTTGAGGTATGTGTAAGAGTAATTTTTCCGTTTTCATTTGTAATAAGGTTTCTGCAATCTTTAATCTGTTGTGTAGTAAACGAAACTTTTGTTACCTTTTCTTTTATCGCCTCGGCGAAGTTTGTTGTTGTTTTGTTATTGTTGTTACTGCCGGTGGTGTTGGTGTTGATGGCAGGGGTGTGGGTTGTAGGTTTGTGGTTGCTGATTACGCAACTAGCAAGGGGTGGAAAATTGCCTGCGTAATTTAGTCCTGCATTAGCGCAAATTTCGACATTTCGTTTGCTTGTCGTTATTTTTTCACTTGTTGGTGATGGAGTGAGCAGTGGTTGAAGGGAATTGTTGTTGTCGTCGTCGTTGTTGTTGTTGTTGTTGTTATTGTCGTTCTTGGTGACGGCGGTGGTGTTAGTAGTATTAGTAGCATTGACGGCACGGTCTTTGGTGGCGGTGATGGTGATGTTGGTATTGTTATTGGTGGCGATGTCTTTAGTAGGGATAGCAGTTTTAGTAGCAGATTCTGCCATGGTGTTGGTGGTGGTGGACTCACTGATGGTGTTGACGGTGCTTGGCCTTGCGACCTTTGTTTTGTATTTGTTGCTGTTGTCAGGTTCAGCGTATGCTAACAGAGCATCCTGTTTTTCTGTTTCTGCGTCACGCTTGACTTGCACCTCAGCCTCGTGGTGACCAGTGGCCATTTTGGAAATAAAATGGCTAAATGAAACCACGAAGGCTATGAGAATTTTAGATAGATAGATGGATAGATAGATAGATAGATAGATAGATAGATAGATAGATAGATAGATAGATAGATAGATAGATAGATAGATAGATAGATAGATAGATAGATAGGTATACATGTATATTAGTTTGGGTATATCTATGGAAATAACGGCATAAAGGCACTTGAATACACACTACGAGGTTTTTACCCGAATTATACTCAATATATATATGTATATATATGTGTGTGTGTGTGTGTATTTATGCATACATGTATGTATAGAAGCAATTATCAGGAGAAGCAAATTAAACACACCAAATATATTAAATATATTAAGCACATCAAATACATATATCTGATGTAACTAATTTGCTTATCCCCATAATTACTTCTAAACCCGCTCAACCTGATCCGTCTTATAAGCTTTCTTTACCTTGAGGAATCGATCTCATGTAAAGATATCGGAATCTATGTTTGAATCGTTTGAGCACTTCTAAGTGTCCGCTATGTGGAGAATATCTGGATCACATCTGTGTACCACACACACACAGGCGCGCGCGCGAGCACACACGTACACATACACGAAGAAGGGTGGTGGCTTTCGCAATTGCACGTCAAAAATGGCTCCGTTGTCGTGGCTAATGCTTGATGCACGGAACATCACGGTTGATTGTTTGTTTGTGTGTGTGTGTGTGTGTGTGTGTATGTGCGTAGATCAGGCTTGCGCAATGTTTCTGTCTCTTCAATATAGTCTATTCACAAGATGTGGTCAAACTGAATGTAAAATTGGAAGCATTTTCTCGTGATACTCAACCATCCGGCGGCCGATCCGCATACGTTATGTATACGCATATTAATTATGGCAGAGACGTTTGCACACCGGGCGAAATGCGTAGCCGTAATTCGTCTGCCGTTACGTTTGAGTTCAAATTACGCCGACTTTGCCTTTCATCCATTCAGGGTCGATAAATAAAGTACCAGTTACGCACTAGGGTCAATGTAATCGACTTAATCCCTTTGCCTGTCCTTGTTTGTCCTCTCTGTGTTTAGCCCCTTGTGGGTAGTAAAGAAATAGGTATTCCGTTTATCTTTACGTTCTGAGTTCAAATTCTGCCAAGGTCGACTTTGCCTTTCATCCTTTCGGGGTCGATAAATAAAGTACCAGTTACGCACTAGGGTCGATGTAATCGACTTAATCCCTTTGTCTGTCCTTGTTTGTCCTCTCTGTGTTTAGCCCCTTGTGGGCAATAAAGAAATATATTTTACGCTGAATATATATTGTTGTTTTGTTTTTTTCAGCCTATATATTGTATGACTTGGTAGGTATATATCCCATATGCCAGTGTACATTAAATGAGTAGAGGATTTGACATCCGTAATGATCTGAGTTTTATTTATTTTTGTTTCAGGTTCCTATCGGACTCTAGGATTCAGCTCAAACTATCATAGACGAGTGTCCACCAATTGTTCCAGTCCACACTGACCATTAGGTAGCAACAGTGGTCTCTCTTCGGCACCCACCAGCCTGTTCAATCCGCCACAGATATGGCTTCTCCACATATAACTCACCAAGCCACACTTATAAGGCCGCCACTTATCCGATTCTACAACATACATCAGCCTAGCATATATGCCTCTCCCTCGCGTACATCTCGTAGACGTCCCAACACTATCGACACAGACGTAGCGCACAATCGGCTGCTCCTATGCAACAGAAATGAGCGCCCACCAGTCATCACAAATAGGCACAATCGTGAGTCCCAAAATCAGAATATGGAAAATGGCAATGGACCACGAGTCATATACGCCCCGATAAATGGATCTGCTCAAAGCAGCAATGAAATCATCGTTGACAACGACGCTGAAGAAATAAACTTCAGCAACATTGGCCCATGTATTCAACTTTCCTTACCAGCTCAGGTCGCAAGAGACGGCAGTATTCCTCGTAAAGCTCGGATAAGGATAACATATGAATAATACAAATGACCTACCTCGTCGTACTGAGTAATACCGAAGATTACAACACATTTCAAGACAATGGACAATATATTATAACCGAATCAGTAAGGCAGTAGTTCCGTTTATCGAAGAAATTGAATACGCGACCATCATATAACTTCGCAACTTCACTAATGTTCCTTAATGTTAAACTTATCATATTCATGGTTCAGTTTACCATTTGGTTAGTGCCTACATCAACGATCCCATATGTGTGTGTGTTGGTATTATGTATGTATATATGTATGTATGTATGTATGTATGTATGTATGTATGTATGTATGTATGTATGTATGTATGTATGTATGTATGTATGTATATATGTATGTATATATATATATGTATGTATGCATGCATTTATGTATGGCTATATATCTATATACACATATACTTACATATACATATATATATAGACACACACACATATATATATATAATAATTGTCTATATATAATAATATGTATGTATGTATGTATGTATGTATGTATATATGTATGTATGTATATATGTATATATATGTATGTATGTATGCATGCATTTATGTATGGCTATATATCTATATACACATATACTTACATATACATATATATATATATATATATATATATATATATACAGATACACACACAACACACACACACACACACATATATATATATATATATATAATATATATATATATATATAATAATTGTCTATATATAATAATATATATTCATATATAGATACATCAAACATGTTTATGCATTTTCATATAACAATATATGTACACAAACATATATACGTACATATATATGTATGAATGTGTGTGTGTGTGTGTGTGTGTGTGTGTGTGTGTGTGTGTGGTGTGTGCCTGTGTGAACAGAAAAACCCACACTGTTTCTCTCACTTTCTTACGTTCGTATACACGTTTTCCTTTTTCTATCTAAGTTTCTGAAAAAGAGCTTCGCCTCGAAATGTCAAAGATACTTGTATTTTCTACTTTCTCATTGAGCGTAAAACTAATAATTATATCTTGTTTTCACTTTTCCGTATTTTCTCGTCTTTAATTTTGGATCTCTGTAGACATGTGTATACATACGTACATATAAATAGAAACACAGACACACAGACATATAGACTAAATATATATATGCAATGACATTTCCTGGCTCGGAGCCAACATATGGTGCTATAGAAATGTGAATACAACCAACGCTCAAGTCGAAAATATCTTGGTTCGGCCAGAACTGCCTTCAAGCGGCACCTGTACAACCACTGGTCCTTTTTCAGGATTCCGGAAAGACGATTCATCACGTCCCTGGCAAGCACGTGTGACGCCTTCAAGATGAAGGGGCCCCATACGATATCAATTGGAGGTTCATAGAGCAGACGGAATTCTGTATCAACTGGAGCGGACGCTGCAAGCTTTGCGTAGCTGAGTGAGCAACAGTCCTCAAAGAATCTCTGGAACAAGAGTTATTGAACTCCAGACATGAGATTTATATTCACTGCCTCAATTTCAAAAGCTATCTATTACAAGCATGTGATTCTTCAATCATCGATTAGATCCGAGATTGTACTTACAAGCTAGAATCACCCTAAGGGCAGAGTTCCCCGTTCGTCATTTTAGCCCATTTACACCGCTAGCTGAACTGGTCTAAAGGAGATAACTCGTCCTCACCGACCCGGATTATATATTTTTTGTTTACTAAGTGACATTAACAGAATTCTACCTCCACAGTTTGAATAGCTATATGGCCTTCGCTATTAGAATCTGGCGAGTTGTCCATAAAGCTATCCGCTTTATGTACGCGAAACCATTGGTCACTCTGTGACTGGACATAAATTTAATGCATACAAATATGTGTGTATGTGTGTATGTACAATATATATATTTCTTTATTACCCACAAGGGGCTAAACATAGAGGGGACAAACAAGGACAGACATAGGTATTAAGTCGATTACATCGAATCCAGTGTGTAACTGGTACTTAATTTATCGACCCCGAAAGGATGAAAGGCAAAGTCGACCTCGGCGGAATTTGAACTCACAACGTAACAGCAGACGAAATACCACTAAGCATTTCGCCCGGCGTGCTAACGTTTCTGCCAGCTCGCCCTCATATACATATAATTACGTACAGATGTACAAATTTACATATTAAGAAGAGAAGTTAGTCAAAATTTGGACAAAACTATTTATTGAGCGCTTTCTTCCCCTTCAAATATTCATGAAATGTGGGCTGTTCAAAAATTTTTCGTCATTTGTTCTATTGGGTTTTCAAAAATTGTGGTTTTGTAAACCGTTATGTGAGATGTTCTTGGTTATTTTGAATCTATATATGCGTATAGAGTATTCTTCAACGAACCATACCATTAAGCCACGATAGTGGGTGAATATATTGTTTTAGTTACTCGAGAACAATTTTAAGTTTCATTACCTATTCAGTTTTCATCCAAATTGAATGCGATTTTTGAGCAATGATGGTCTAATCTTCAGCTACATTTTGAGAACAAATAATTGAAGTTTGGTTCGTGAAAAAAGAGTTAGGTCAAAATATAGGTGTTCAAATATGAGGGAGTATGGCGAAAACTTGACTTTGAATTAAAATAGCTCAGTTCTATTAAAAGGTAAATATAGATTAATAGGGTCTAAAAGAATGTACTCATTGAGAAAAACCTTTTGGTGAAAAACTCATTAAAATTGATGGCTAACTAAAAAGGAATGTGGATTTAAGGAACGATAAAGATGATAATTAATCCCCAAAATCTCAGCTAAGAAAATCATTCAATAGTTTGGCTGAAATGAAAGTGCTCTACGAGATAAATCGTATGGCAAAAACCTCAACAAATATTAGCTACAAGAGATTTAAAAATAGTAATTTTCTAAATATTAGTTACATAAAAGTGGTGTGGCTTTAAGTGACAAATAAAAAGGTATTCAATTTAACAAATGAAAATATTTTCATTTTAAAATAGTTTGAGTTATAAAAGATGGCTTGTGATCTTATAGATTGCTTAGCATAATGGTACAAAGCGCTTAACCAGAGTTTGAGAGACATGGGTGCGATTCTCTGTAGTGACTTGCTGGCCGCTTTTTTTTCCCCATTTTCTAATGGCAAGTAACCTATTTTCTAAGATGTTTACACAATTATTTTGCGTTCGGGATTTACGTCAGATGAAAAAGTTCTAAATTAATCTTATGGTGAAAATCATGTCAAAAATATTTGCTACAGAAAATGTTTTGCGGCTTTAAGTGTTGAAAGACAGGTGATAAATTTAGGAAATCAAAATATTTTTGTCTTTTAAGAGAAAAATATTATTATTTGAACTCAAACGAGGGAACTCACCGAGACGAATATTTTGGAGAAAGCGCTGCTAAAAATATTAAGCGTAAAAATAGGGTTTTTTTTGCAATTTTATATTCACTTGTATTACTATGTTTATGTATTAAACTATGTATAAACCACTTTATAATAAAAATTGTTTTAAAATGTATTTATTTGTAACAGGTATGTGGTTATTATCATTTGTTATTTTTAGATGCAAACAAAATTTTGAAGTTTGAAAAAATTTTTTGTTTAAAAAATATTTACAATAGTATCGTTTTTTCCATTACAAAGGTAAATATAATTAATTATGATAATAGAAGCAATCCCTTGAAAATAATGGACTAAAAGGAAATATGCAGGCGCAGAATCCTAGAATATTCTTAAATATTGAACCTGGAACAGTACAAAATGATCTTTAATTAAACCTGGAAATGTACAGAACAAAAAAAAAAATTTTAATTACTGCTGAATAAATTTTGAAATTGTTCATTACAGTACAGTTTATTTTTTGCTTTTTAAAAATATCCTTATTGCAATTTTTTAAAATTTAGAATTTTTTTAAATTTAAAAATGACATTGTTTTAAGCTAAAACATTACCGTCTTATTTTTAATATTATTTTATCTTTTAAAATTTTTTCTTAAGAAAACTCATTATCTAAAAATTCTGAACCACAGATATTGTGTTATAAGTTCAAACTTATGTAGAATATAGGTAATTCAAAAGAGTTTAAAAAATCCTTTTTACGAAATAAAAGAATTAATTTTGTTAAACTTTGCATTATCAGAAAACTATTTTCTATTTTACGGAGATGTACTCGCATAGCAAGTAATTTGATCTGAGATCGTGTGCTGAAACGAAAACAATTGCAGCGTGGAAGGTGTTTATAAGCCATTTAAGAAACACACAAAAGCCGTTCGATTCACTTCAACATTTAAGTTTAATTTGTCAAAATATTTTCGTCGTTAAAATCCGCGACCTGTTCACTGACAAAAATCCGTGCTGCATTATTTTCTATTTACAGTTAGAAAAATATTTAGAAAAATATTTAGAAAAATGAAAGCTAATGAACATATTGAATGCAAAATGTCGAAATAAATCTAGTTTTTATTGTTTTTTTTAATCTTAGTGGTATTAATTTTCAATTTTGCTTAAATTTGCTTATGTGATTTCTAAATATATGAATCTGTAATGTCAAATTTTTGATATGGTAACTTGCTGACAGTTAGTCTTTTCACCAAGATTGAAAATAAATAGATTTTGATTTAAACTTTTAAAACTTTTATACTTTAAAAAATAAAACATCAAAGGGTATTTATTACCATTTGTAATTTCAGTAGCAATATTTTGAGTTTATTTATTTCTTGTCCTCTACTTTCCCAGGCTTGTTATGTAATTTTTCAGGTACAATAATTAAGAATATTCTAGAATTTTGCGCCTGCATTTTTCATTCTAGTATGAGATTTTTGGAGGCTTGATTAGAGAAGGAAGAAGAAAACTGAAAAAGGATTAAAGATATTTTCTTGAATGGTTTATTTCATGACAGGTCAAAAGAGCTCAAACTTGTCAATTGCAGTTTACAGTTGTTTTAGCCATATATATATATATATATATATATATATATATATGTTCTGTATATGCGTGTGTATATATATATATACACACACACACACATACACACACATATATATATATATATATATATATATATTATTCAAAGAAATTCCAACTCTGTGTTTTATATTTTATTTATATTCTTTATAATGGATGGAAGCACTCCGTCGGTTACGACGACGAGGGTTCCGGTTGATCCGATCAACGGAACAGCCTGCTCGTGAAATTAACGTGTAAGTGGCTGAGCACTCCACAGACACGTGCACCCTTAACGTAGTTCTCGGGGATATTCAGCGTGACACAGAGAGTGACAAGGCCGGCCCTTTGAAATACAGGTACAACAGAAACAGGAAGTAAGAGTGAGAGAAAGTTGTGATGAAAGAGTACAGCAGGGTTCACCACCATCCCCTGCCGGAGCCTCGTGGAGCTTTAGGTGTTTTCGCTCAATAAACACTCACAACGCCCGGTCTGGGAATCGAAACCGCGATCCTATGACCGCGAGTCCGCTGCCCTAACCACTGGGCCATTGCGCCTCCACTCTTTATAATATTAATGTAGAATATAGAATATATAGTATAAATAATATATATATAGTAAAATGAAATGAAGTATTGATTGTCTTATTGAATAGATGAAACATTGAATATGAAATATTAAGGGACTAGTTTACTTTCTTGCATTATAGCAGTCTTGAAGGTCCCAGCTTGTGACAGGAGTGTTTCAACTGTATATATATATACACTCTTCCCAAGAAATCTTGAAATAAAACTGAATAATGACATACATCCATACATATACTAGAACTCCTTTCAACTTATTAGACTTCCAGTGGGCATAGACAAAGCCATAGCTCACCTGACTTCATCGTGGGCCACCATCTTGAAATTAAACACAAAGAGTGACTGTATTATCACTGATAGAATGCAGTATCGCAAAGGAATATTCCAAGGGGACGGCTTCTCTGTGACGTTCGTTTATACTTTCTGTAAATCCCCTAGTCATTGATGTTAAGGACGCCTGAAGGATATCTCACTGGTTCACAAGGAAACAGGAATACCAAAATTACATGCTGTTTCTTTGTGGATGACTTGAAACATTATGCAGAGAATATGCACGAGATGAAAACAAGCTTTGACTTAGTTACAACATTCTTAAAGGATGTAGAGTTAGAGTTTGGTCGGGATAAATGTTATATGATTGGGAAAAGAGGGAAAACTGTAAACCAGACTAGCAACATCTCCATCAATGACTTGACTGTTTACCCTATATTTTATGAGTAATATTATATGTAATTAGGGGTGGATGAAAATATATCTTACAATGGCACCTGTAACAAAACACGTATTACTGAAGAATATTAAAAATATAAATGCGCCCTTTTAAAGCCTAGCCAGCTTCATGGGCCCGGTTTCCCGGTTTCTATGGCGTATGTGTTCCCAAGCTGGATGGAACGCCAGTCCATCACAGCGTTACTCATTTTTGCCAGCTGAGTGGACTGGAGCAACGTGAAATGAAGTGTTTTGCTCAAGAACACAACACGTCTCCCGGTCCAGGAATGGAAAGCACAATCTTACGATCATGATGCTGACACCTTAACCACTAAGCCACGCACCTCCACACTAAAGAATATTACAGCCGAATAACGAAAAGTTGGAGGACGGAACTCCGCATTCAATAAATCAGCAGCGCGCAATGTTTCTAATGCCAGTACTCATACCAACATTTGGGTTGATTAATTGGATGCCTGATGACATCTGAGCCATTGATGTGAAAACCCGGAAAATACTAACAAGCACTCATAATTTCCTCATAAACAGTGACGTAGACAGCCTCTGCATAAAACGAAAACAAAGCGGTAGAGGGTTAACGTTGCACTAAATGCCTTTGAATGTTGTAGCATATTCCTTCGGCAACATCTTTAACCGCCAAGTGTCCAAGTGCATCACTTTACGTCATAAGACTTCGAAGGCAGCTCCTTGAGCAACATTACTTGTCTCATAAATTCAAAATCATACCCAAAGTAGTTGCACAACTCTACCGCAACGTATTATCAGATAAAAGGATGAGCATATATGAACTCATGTATATGTTAGTAGAAACCCCCGAGATGATAGTAACATTGATCACGAAAGCAGTCTATCATGGACCAATAACCGATTACTACTTCTCATTTTGAAGGGTATGCGTTTGCAATCCAGAAACAGGAAATATCAGCCAAGTACCTGATGTACAAATGCACAAAAGCGATAGAGATGCTGGAAAAGCAGTAAAATGTGACAACCGATGCAGACTTTATGGTGTTAACACCTGTTTTTCTTTAGCATATTTACTTTAATTCTCACTCTTAGCTAGTTTCTCACTTTTCCGAAGCCAGTTTCTCACTTCTTGGAAGCCAGTCTCTCGCTTCTGATTTCCACAACTGTACGCAATTTTTCTTCTCTATCTCAAATCCTTATATCAGGTCTGTTGTGTGATTTACTTTCGCTTCGTGTCTTACTTTCCCGTCCATCGATAAAATGAAATACCAGCCAAGTATTCGGGTTGATGATATCGAATAACATATTTCAAGAAACTTCAGGCCTTGCGCTTATGCTGCAAACAGTTACTAATATTCTTTTCTACTTTAGGCACAAGGCCCGAAATTTTGGAGGAGGAGGCCCGGTCGATTATATCGACCCCAGTATACAACTGGTACTTAATTTATCGACCCCGAAAGGATGAAAGGCAAAGTCGACCTCGATGGAATTTGAACTTAAAAACTAAAGACAGACGAAATACTGCTAAGCATTTCGCTCGGCGGGCTAACGTTTCTTGTTTCTTTACGGCCCACAAGGGGCTACACACAGAGGGGACAAACAAGGACAGACAAACGGATAAAGACGATTATATTGACCCCAGAACGTAACTGGTACTTATTAAGTCGACCCCGGAAGGACGAAAGGTAAAGTCGACCTCGGCGGAATGTGAACTTAGAACCTAAAGACAGACGAAATACTGCTAAGCATTTCGCCCGGCGTGCTAACGTTTCTTGTTTCTTTACTGCCTAGAAGGGCTACACACAGAAGGGACAAACACGGACAGACAAACGGATTAAGTCGATTATATCGACCCCAGTGTGTAACTGGTACTTATTTAGTTGACCCCGAAAGAATGAAAGGCAAATTCGACCTCGGCGGAATTTGAACTCAGAACGTAATGGCAGAAGAAACACCGCAAAGCATTTCGCTCGGCGTGCTAACGTTTCTGCCATCTCGCTACCTTAAACAATGACTGATATTACTGTATTGGCAGTAACGTTTGAGAACCAAACAAAATGTCACGCAGTGTTTAGCTACGACACTTTACGTTGTGAGTTCAAATTCCGTTAAGTTCAAATTTTACCTTTCTTGCCTTCAGGAGTTAATAAATAAAGGTTTTTCTTAGGCAACATTGATGGCGTGGAGAAGAGAGACTTACATGCATACTCAATTGCTAATCCCTCACTAATTATACATAACTCAGGCCTGCGAATACAGATCAACAAAATCAACCCTTAAGAACCGGAGATGTAGACTACTCCTTGATCAGTTGTTGAGATGTTCTGGCAGTTGGTTTGTCTTTTGTTACTTTTTAATTATTTTGTTTCACGTCATTGTCAGGAAGTACAAGCAGAATTCATGTCTTTTTGAAGAAACGCTGCGACTACTGCATGGGAAAGAAGATTGTCAGATCGAAGATTTGGTCTGAATGTTTGCAGCTGAGTAGTTCTACTAAAAACACCAGCAGGACAGGCGTTGGTATTAATACGAGCAACGTACGATGTATACCAACAAGGCGGCGAGCTGGCAGAATCGTAACACGCCGGGCGAAATGCTTAGCGGTATTTCGCCTGTCGTTACGTTCTGAGGTAAAATTCTGCCGAGGTCGACTTTCCCTTTCATCCTTTCGTGGTTGATAAATTAAGTACCAGTTACGCAATGGGGTCGATATAATCGACTTAATCCGTTTGTCTGTCCTTGTTTGTCCCCTCTGTGTTTAGCCCCTTGTGGGTAATAAAGAAATAGGTATTTCGCCTGTCGTTATGTTCTGAGGTCAAATTCTGCCGAGGTCGACTTTGCCTTTCATCCTTTCGGGGTTGATAAATTAAGTACCAGTTACGCACTGGGGTCGATATAATCGACTTAATCCGTTTGTCTGTCCTTGTTTGTCCTCTCTGTGTTTAGCCCCTTGTGGGTAGTAAAGCAAGAGGTATACCAACAAAACTTCAGCAACTGTCTATCCGTCGAACTTTCACAGTTTCTGTTTACCAAATTTCTTTCACGAGGCTTGGATTGACCCGAGGATGCGACATAAAAAGAAAGAATACTCCAGTTACGACGCAGTAGAATCGAACCTCAGCCATCGTGATAACAATGCGATTTCCTTAGCTACGTGACCATGACTGTTTCCAGTTTATACAATGGTTTATACTGTGATACTATGAGGACAAGTGGCTAACGGTTAGAGTGTTCGGCTTGTTATCGAAGACTGCGGGGGGTTCATTTACTGGACTTCAGTAGTGTTGTATTTTTGAGTAAAGAATTTCATTTCAAGTTTCCTCGGTCCAGCTGTGTGCTGGTGCAGCTCCTTCACTCTCCACCTATCACATCCTGGATTTGTCGCTAGGTCAAGAGGCAAGGGACCCAAGACGATGTCTATTTCTACCTCTGTCTGCATAAGCTCCTAAAACAATTAGCAAAAGTATAGTACATGTTATCATGCTACTCATCTCGTGAGTGGCATCTGTCTGTCTCCTGCTTTTCTGTATCCTGTATACTATAAGGTTGTCCCAAAAGTTCGTAGAAGGTCTTGGAAAATAATGGTCTTTATTTTGAGAAATAATTTTTGTTGTTTTTGTTAGTACTTGGCGAGTAAAAATTCAATTTTCGCAAGTGTTTACGAACTTTTGGGACAACCTAATATGAAGTATCCTGGGTTTATTTTATTCTCCTTAATGTCCTGTGTGTAGATAGTGATATCATATAATACTCAGTTCTTTGTTATGTTAGGTAGAAATTCCATGCTTGATATAGACTTAAATGGAAAAAACCTGTTGATCTACGGTAACAGGAAATGATAAAGGAGGCATCTATAAAAAAGTCCAGTTAATATATCAGCCCATGTACCTGAGATCCAAGGAGGATCCTATGAATATTTGATGGGCACTCTCCTATAAAAAGAACGTCCAAAAATACTCTCAAGTCCCTTTGAACTCTGAGGGGAGGCGTCCCCCGGGAACCCTAAGAAATCTCAGAGGTCCTGGGAGAAGGTACTTCTATATGATCTATCGACGTTTTAGAAACAACAGCAAAATCTCACTCGAATAACGATCTATCGACGTAGAGAAAAAAAAAGACACATTCGCCAATGAAGCCCCTGATATGTAAAGAGATGGAAGGGTCACGTCTAGGCTGGAATGTCACATCTAGGCTGGAGGAGCCTATGAATATTTGATAGTCACTCCTCTATAAAAAGAGCGACAAAAAAAAACTCTCAAGCCCCTTTGAACTCTGAGGGGAGGCGTCCCCGGCAACCCTAAGAAATCTCAAAGGTCCTAGGAGAAGGTACTTCTATATGTTCTATTGACCTTTTAGAAACAACAGCGAAATCTCACTCGAATCACGATCTATCGACTTAGAGAAAAAAAGACACATTCGCTAATGTAGCCCCTGATATGTAAAGAAATGGAAGGGTCACGTCTAGGCTGGAATGTCTGTGATAGCATGGTTCTACTTAATCAAAGATGACCTGATGCTAAAAACTAGCAAACCACTGAAAAACCTCTTTAGGCACCTTCCTTTAACAAGAGCTAACGCAGGAAAAGAAAGGGTTACTGATCGGTCGCTCAACTTGTTAGACGTAGCAGCTAAATCTCCCTCAAATCCAACACTAACATCTTAAAGTGGTATGGACAAATTTATTTTAGAAAACGAGATGTACTTAATTTCATCTCAACACCTTTCATTTCCTTTTCGTAGTTCTGCGATGATGACCGGACGTATTATCTCCCTTGAATCTTCTAACCAGTAACGGTAGTCATGATTGAGATGACGTAATAATTAGATATTTTCAAATTTTAGAAAATGTCGAGGCTTCTTAAATCTATTATTTAAGATTTTCGTGTAATTTACTTCATTGAAAATATTTCTTTACTGGTAATAAAAAGAAAACCGTAATAAAATTTCTGCCCCGGTTCATGTATATTCATTCATAACATTCTTTTTGTTGATTGCTTGACCTATGTTAATAACACTTTAGTTTACTAAACGCTCCCTTTGTCGGTTTCTAAGAAGGATAGACTCTGTTTGTTCAATATACGCTCCAGTTTGCCATTGTAAGTGAGCGTGCCGGATTTGGCTTTATAGTGGCTTACACTTCCGATTCATGGATTCTATATTAGTGTCTCGACTGGGATTCTGAGCACAAATTTTGCACTTTCGATATATATGCTCTCTTATCAACAAAACAAAGGAAAACAAAAGCAGAAGCGTGTTTCGAAGTCAAAATGTAAAAAGAAAGATAGAGAAAGAAAAAAAAAAGATAGAAATAAAGAAAGAAAGTGAAAGAGCGGGAGAAAGAGAGAAAAGGAAAAAAGTGTTAACACTGTATGAAATCTAGAAGAATCAATAACAGAGATTTAGGAAAAAATATGACATTCATTCCCTTGTCAGTCTATATGTAAAGACTTCAATTAAATTTTGAAGAAATTTCAGAGAAATAACACAGAGGAGATATACAATGTTTTGGGTTTGCTGTGGTAAAAACACTCGACCAATACCCCGTGAGTTTTATTTCTTCTTTCTTTATCTAAAATTTATATATTTAAAAAAAAATTTTTCTGATATCAATCATTCGTCTGCGACCAAGCAGGGGCAGCATTTTTGAGGGATTTTTAAAGTTGATTACATCGATCACGGTAACTTGTCTAGTACTAACCCTTCCCACTAAATTACTGGCTTATTGATCACAATAGAAATCCTTATTATTATTATTATTATTATTATTATTATTATTATTATTATTATTATTATTACTACTACTACTACTGCTACTACTACTACTACTACTACTACTACTACTACTACTACTACTACTACTACTACTATTATTATTATTATTATTATTATTATTTTATTATTATCGTTGTTGTTAAGGCAGAATCGTTAGCACACCGAGTGAAATGTTTCAATCATTTGACTGCGGCCATGCTGGAGCACCGCCTTTAGTCGAGCAAATCGACCCCGGGACTTATTCTTTGTAAGTCCAGTACTTATTCTATCGGTCTCTTTTGCCGAACCGCTAAGTGACTGGGACGTAAACACACCAGCATCGGTTGTCAAAGCAATGCTAGGGGGACAAACACAGACACACAAATATACACACACATATATACATATATATATACATATATACGACAGGCTTCTTTCAGTTTCCGTCTACCAAATCCACTCACAAGGCATTGGTCGGTCCGGGGCTATAGCAGAAGACACTTGCCCAAGATGCCACGCAGTGGGGACTGAACCCGAAACCGGAACCATGTGGTTGGTTAGCAAGCTACTTACCACACAGCCACTCCTGCGCCTAATGAAATCATTATCATCATTATTATTATTATTATTGACAAAATCGGTAGAGCGTCAGATAAACTACTTCGTGGTGTTTGTTCTGGCTCTTTAACTTCTCCTTTCAAATCCTACTTATACGGTCAACTTTGTTGGACCAGTATAATAAATTACATTGACCTCAGTGTTCAAGTGGTACTTATTTTATCAAACCCCGATAAGATGAAAGGCATAGTCAACTTCGGCGGCATTTAAAATCATAGCCTACGCACAGAGAAATAATAATAACAACAAAAATAATAATAATAATAATAATAATAATAATAATAATGATGATGATGATGATGATGATGATGATGATGATGATGATGATGATGATGACGACGACGACGACGACGACGACGACGACGACGACGATGATGATGATGATGATGATGATGATGATGATGATGATGATGATGGTGATGATGATTGATAATAATAATAATAATAATAATAATAATAATAATAATAATAATAATAATAACTACCAGGAACTACCAGGCCAACATATTAAAGAACGGCAGTAGCCCAATATGTCGTGTACGCCAACAACAAAATGAAACCATTGATCATGTTGTCTCCAAGTGCAGTCTTCTTGTGCCAACAGTGTATCTCAACAGGCATGATAGAGCTGCACAACATATTCACTGGGTGATTTTCAAAAGCCAGGACTTGCCCCATAATAAAAACTAGTCGGAACACAAACCACCTCCAGTGCTTGAAAATGACCCCCATATCACTCTGGAACGTCACTATTCACACTGACAGAAAGATAGATGCAAATAGGCCAGACATCATATTGAAAGACTTCAGACAAAGAACATGCCTCCTCATTGATATGACTGTCCTAATCAATATAAACGTATCTGTCAAGACCTACCAAAAACTGAGCAAATATAAATATCTTCATATAGAAATTAGCAAAACATGGAACCTGAAGACTAAAACAATACCTGTTGTCATATGTGCCCTGGGAATGATAGTAAAAGGGGCTGATTGCTACCTAGCTCAGATACCAGGAAACCCCAAAATGGCAGAATTTCAAAAGATAGTATTCATGGGAACTGCCCATATCCTACGCAAAATACTTTCTATGTAATTTCAAGTTTTAAAACAAACATAATGTTCTTATGGTTTCTCTAGAACAACGCTATGTACAAAACCAAATATATAGCACCCTAGGCATAACACCAACATGAACTTCCAACTTGTCTCTTGAGGTCTCTGGGTGAGACCTGGAGCCAACTTGTACAAATGTAAAGCAAAAGTCAAACATAAAATAATAGCAATAATAATAACGATGATGATGATATAATAATAATAAAATAATAATAATAATAATAATAATAATATAATAATAATACTAATAATAATAATAGAAGAGAAGAAGAAGAAGAAGAAGAAGAAGAAGAAGAAGAAGAAGAAAAAGAAGAAGAAGAAGAAGAAGAAATGCTCTGATGCAGTACCAGGCAGTGGCTATGCCCTGATGCAGTACCTGGCAGTGGCTCTCATGGCTTCTGATCTTAACTGATTGGAAGTGTTATCATGTACATTGTTTTGTCTTGGTATAAAAGACGGCCTACAGCGAATATTCTGCTCAATACCACAGATTTACTTGTCAGTTGTTTGATCTTAACCAGTTGAGCATGTCCCTTAGTGGCTGACGATATGTGCTTCTCTGATCACGAGCAGTAGTAGTGGAGAGTATCATAGGCATGTGTTGAAAAGAATTCTGTGGGGTTCCGATAATTCATCTCTGGGAACAAGGATATTTCGTTCAACATCCTTAAACAACCCTTATTCAAGAACCTTTTGAGCGGTATACGCTACTCGACCAGAAGAAAATTCTAACTGGGTCCCACCTGGAAGGTCATGTGCTATTTATCTTGATATGAGGTCACAATGTCGCTCCCATATGGTTGTGATGCATGTGCCTGGTGTACCCTTATCAGATGGGCAGTCATGATGGGTATACTGGGCTTTGTATATTTTACTTTGATGGCATGCACTGCGCTCTCACTCAATAATAATATAATGTAACCAGTCAGTGGCTCTCATGGCTTCTGATCTTAACTGATTGGAAGTGTATCATGTACATTGTTTGTTGTCTTAAAATAAAAGATGGGCTACAGCAAATATTCTGCTCAATACCACAGATTTGCTTGTCAGTTGTTTGATCTTAACCAGTTGAGCATGTCCCTTAGTGGCTGACGGTATGTGCATCTCTGATCACGAGCAGAAGTAGTGGGGGGGAGCATCATAGCCATGTGTTGAGAGGGATTCTTTGGGGTTTGAATAATTCACCTCTGGAAACATGGGTGTTCTTTCAACATCCTTAAACAACCCTTATTCAGGAACCTTTTGAGCGGGATGGGGTACTCAACCTGAAGAAATTTAACTGGGGCCCCACCTGCAAGGTCATGTTGCTGTTTATCTTGATAATGAGTCACCATGTCGCGCACATATGGTTGTGATGCATGTTGCCTGTGTACCTTTATCAGACGGGGGTAGTCATGATGGGTATATTGGGCTTCGTATATTTTAACCCAGTGTCACTTTGATGGCATGCACTGCTCTCTCACTCAATGATAATAATAAATGCCCTGATGCAGTACCAGGCAGTGGCTCTCATGGCTTCTGATCTTAACTGATTGGAAGTGTTATCATGTACATGTTTTGTCTTGGTATAAAAGATGGGCTACAGCAAATATTCTGCTCAATACCACAGATTTGCTTGTCAGTGTTTGATCTTAACCAGTGGAGCATGTCCCTTAGTGGCTGACGATATGTGCATCTCTGATCACGAGCAGAAGTAGTGGGGGAGCATCATAGCCATGTGTTGAAAGGGATTCTTTGGGGTTTGAATAGTTCACCTCTGGAAACATGGGTGGTTCTTTCAACATCCTTAACCCTTATTCAGGGACCGTTTGAGCGGGATGGCTACTCAACCTGAAGAAAATTCTAAGTGGGCCCCACCTGCAAGGTCATGTGCTGTTTATCTTGATATGAGATCACCATGTCGCGCACATATGGTTGTGATGCATGTGCCTGGTGTACCTTTATCAGACGGGTAGTCATGATGGGTATATTGGGCTTCGTATATTTTACCCCAGTGTCACTTTGATGGCATGAACTGCTCTCTCACTCAATAATAATAGTAATAATAACTACAACAACAACAACAATAATAATTATAATTATAATAATTCTAATAATAATAAATACCCTGATGCAGTACCAGGCAGTGGCTCTCATAGCCTCTGATCTTAGCTGATTGGAAGTGTTATCATGTACATTGTTTTGTCTTGGTATAAAAGATGGGCTACAGCAACTATTCTGCTCAATATCACAGATTTGCTTTGTCAGTTGCTTAACTTTAACCAGTTAACCATGTCCCTTAGTGGCTTCTCTGATCATTTGTTCTGGTTATTGAAGTTCTAACAGCAAACTCTGCCAAGGTCGAATTTACCATTCAACCTTCCGGAATGGCTATAATAAAGTGCTAGGTCTGTTTATGCGACTACACATTTCGCCAGGTTTGGGGCCCTCAGTCTATGTTAGACTGTGTTAGAAATTCCTGCTGACATATAAGGTTAGAAATTGTTAATGGTGAGTCTGAGATGTATATAGTGTGTGAGTTGGTAGCCATAATTTCTAGGAATGGGTTGGGTTATGTGTACTGTGTTAGTTAACGATTTTGTGTCTACCTTAGAAAATTCCTTCATAGAACCACGAGCGAGGAAAGGAAGACACAAGACATGATTGGTCATCTCTCAAGAGTTTTTATTCAAACAAAGAAGGAGCGGCATGTTAAGGCTGTCTCAAAATTAGATAAGTGCAGAACTGAAACTGTTATTGAGAAGCTGGTAAATAGCCACCGGAGACAATCCAAATAACATAATAACGGCAGCTCAAAAGAGCAATGGCTACATAAGGACAACAGTTTTGATAAAGCGGAAACACAAGAGTTCATCAGCTCTTATGCTCTCATCAGACCCCATATTAGCATACGTGACACCATTTGTGTACAGAAATGCAAAAAGGATGACAGTGATAGATGCTCCCCTGGCTCTCCTGTGCCCCACAAGGGACCATACTTGAAATCAAAACTATAACTGAGAGACCTGCCATAAAGAAGACATCAGCACTGCTAGCCCTACTACCACCAATGTCAACATCCCAAAAAGACGAATGAGCAAAAAAAGGGCTAAAAGTAAATAAAAAGAAAACAGGGTGATGACAGAAGTAAAACTGAGGACAAAAACAAACGCAAGTCCCCAAGTAAAACGAAAAAAGTTAGCCAATACACAAGTGTGTCTATTCTTTCTGTGCGGTAACTGCTGACATGGAGATAACGGTGCAAATAACTATGCCACATGCAAAACAAAAAGCAAAAACTCTTCCCCACCCCAAGACGAAGGAAGGCTCCAAAGGGAGAAAAATCACGCATCTCTTGCAGCAAAACTAAAATATGCCCATGTAGTGCGCACTACCTCTAAAAGCCAGCCCTATCTAGAAGCCGTCACAAGGGCTGTAACTAAGCAACATTCTTTTTTATGCATGGCTCAAAACACTGTGCAACAAGTGACCTGGCTTCGTCAGTTCCAGAGTCGGAGCCATCTACACCAACATGCAAGATGACACAGCCAATGGATCCAAGGTGGCCACCCCTGGCATCAGCATAGATGCCGCACCAATAGACTTTATAAACATAAGAAGATTGTTACAACTCAGTAAATGAACCCAAATTACTTTCGTGAGAGACCTTGTGGTATGCAATCAAGCCTTATGCATAACAATCACCGAATCGCACCAAGACTCCCGACATCGCAGATGCAGAAATACACATACGAAAGTGTGTTGTATTACGAAGCGACTGAAACGACAGGAGTGATGGTACAACTTTGAAGATCTCACGCCCCAGATCCCTTTGTCACATTCAAATTCAGTGTGTGACACACTAATTGTGGTGGAAGCACTCCGTCGGTTACGACGACGAGGGTTCCAGTTGATCTGATCAACGGAACAGCCTGCTCGTGAAATTAACGTCTAAGTGGCTGAGCACTCCACAGACACGTGTACCCCTAACGTAGTTCTCGGGGATATTCAGCGTGACACAGAGAGTGACAAGGCCGGCCCTTTGAAATACAGGTACAACAGAAACAGGAAGTAAGAGTGAGAGAAGGGGGGGTGGTGAAAGAGTACAGCAGGGATCACCACCATCCCTGCCGGAGCCTCGTGGAGTCGTGGAGCTTTAGGTGTTTTCGCTCAATAAAAACTCACAACGCCCGGACTGGGAATCGAAACCGCGATCCTACGACCGCGGGTCCGCTGCCCTAACCACTGGGCCATTGCGCCTCCACACTAATTGTACATATAAGTCAACTCAATATAGTCATATGCACTACTCATCGCCCACTAGATGCTCCAGATTACAAGAATAGAAGAGGTCTTAGTTAAGTGGACTTCTCATATGAGACTTCAGCCTGCCCAATATGAAATAGCCTGAAGGCATTTTCCTCTCAGGAATGACGCGATGTGAGCAAAGTTAGGTGGAATCCCTGTTCAACTTCATTAACAAGTTAAACATGAAGCAAATAACACTCCAACTGACCAGGGCAAGCAATATATTGGGTTGTCCGGAAAGTTCGTGCTGATTTTTAAAGGAAAGAAAAAGGTCAATAAATATTTGCGATTACATTTTTAATCAACCAAATATGAACCATTTTGTTGCACAATGCGTCTCCATCTTTCCTTTAACTTGAAAATACCCTCTTCCCAGAAATGAGGTAGTTTCATGGCGAAGAATTCATCAAGGTATCTTTTTACGTCATCCAAGGAATTGAAATTTTTACCATTAAGACTATTCTGCAGTGACCTGAATAAGTGGAAATCCGAAGGAGCAATAGCTGGTGAATAATGAGGGTGGAGTAACACATCCCAGCCGAGCTGCAGGAATTTTTGTCTGGTTCCCAAAGCATCAAGTGTCGAAAATGAACTTTCTTGTCTTCCATTTTAAAGGGTTACAGAATTAACACAGGTTATAGGAACATAAATCTTCTTCCACGAAAAGATAGCTTAAACTGTGCTCTAAATGAATGTGTAGTCAAATACTATTTCATGGACTCAACCATGTTCTAAAATAATTCGAAATGTAAGCTACTATATATCGCCACGAACTTCCCGGACAACCCAATACTTGACCTCTGCTTCACAAACAATATGGATATCATCCATAATGTGAAAGGGACACAGACAGTAGACTCGGATCAGAATATGTATGGACCAAGGGAACCTACAGACATGCAGCTTATGAGAAATAACCAAAATCTATCCAATCTGAACTACCACAAAGCAGACTGGAAATCAATTGAGGAAGAGATCACCAAGTAGGACCGGTCCCAATCTCTCTCTACACCTGACAAAAATTTCCATCTCCATACTGCAAGCCATATGCTACAATGTTGTCCCAGAGAGAAGGGCCACTGCACATAAAAACAAAATTCCCAGAGAAAAGTTCAAGAGACGATGTACAAAGATTGCAAACCGCCTCAACGGGCAACTCAACGGCAGTGAAAAATTCCGCTTGGATATTGAGAAACATTTAAAGCGCTATCATGAAAAAGAAAGAGCAAAGAATGCTGGGTCATAAAAATCAAAAATCAAACCCTAAAGCCATTTTTGAGTACGCTGAGGAAACTGTCTCCGAGCGTTGCAAGGTAGGGTCACTCCTTCAAAAAGATGGTTCCCTCACTGGAAACCCAACGAGGAGAGTGAAACACTGAATGAACTATTCAAAATTGTCCTCAGCCCAACCTCACAGCACATGCAAGTTAGTAAACCTGTAGAATTCTTTACCACTACGACAGCAGAAAGAGAGACAGTAACACTTGATTACATCAACATGAAAGAAGAAGGTGTAATACTGGAAATAGATTACATAGACGCAAACACAACTCCTGGCCCCAATGGATTCCCAGCAGTCTCCAAGTCATTCAAACGAGTCCTTGCAAAACCACTGCAGCTTCTTCAGAGCTTCCTTACATATGGAAGCTCCGGTGAAAATTGAAGTGGGGAATAACATGCTCTATTCCTAACGGAGGAAGCAGAGCAGATGTTAAAACTATAGGCCTATCTCTCTGACTTTACAGAACAGCAAAGTCATGGAACGAATAGTCCGAAGGAAATTAATTGCGTTCCTTGAAGAGTATGACATGCTGACTGGCACGCAGCACGGTCTTCGACCAGGTAGAAGCTGCTTGACACAGCTCTTGCAGCATTACAACTGGGTACTAAAACAGCTGTTCAACAACTCAAATGTGGACGTGATATACCTCGACTTTTGCAAAAGCCTTTGACAAGGTCGACCGTGGTATGATATGTCACATGCAGCGTAATCTTGGTATAGTTGGCTATATGATTTTCTAAAAGAAACAAGTCAAATAGTGATGGCCACCTCTAAGGAAACGCAAATAATGAATGATATTCTATTGGGCAGTCTTAGGGCAGCTGCTATTCATAGTGGTCCTCTCAGACATTTCCTCTGCTGCTCGTGTAGCCATACTTGCTAGCTATGCAGACGATACAAAAGTCTCTCAGAAGATACAGAATCCTGGGGACGTTGGGTATTCGCAACAGAAGCTGGACGCATTATACAGGTGGACAGAGGAAAATAACATGCAATTTAATACTGAAAAATTCCAAGCCCTACGTTATCAACACATGAAGCTCAATGAAAAACAAACGGGATACACTGGTCCAGGTGGGACAGCAATCCTTGAATCAAAATCAGTGCGTGATCTTGGAATCGACAGGAGTAATGATGCATCTTTCCAGGTGCAACAAAATGCAGACGCTTGGCTGAATGGAGCCTTTGAACATTCAAAACGAGATAACAGGAAATCCTGACGGTGCTCTGGAAGATATGATATTTTATCTCAGCCGTCTGGATTACTGCTCTCAACTGTGGTCACCAAATATGTGTAAAATTAACGACAGATCGTCTTGCATGTTGGTAGGGATGCCTCCGACTCTGGAACTGACGAAGATCGTCTCAGTACGATATGTCAGCTACTGGGTGAAACTAAAAAGGTTAAGACTCTACTCCCTAGAACGAAGGCGGGAAAGATACGCAGTAATATACATCTGGAAAATCCTAGAACTTGTACCAAACTTTGTGATAGTCCGTTACGCAAACAGTAGAGTTGGGTGCTACTGCATAGTACCAAAAATCCCGACATTGCCATCAGGATACAGGAACAGGTACTGCAACAGTCTGAGCTTCAAGGGCCCACAGTTCTTCCCACAATATCCTCCCACAAAACCTGAGCGACCTACATGAGACGGGTGTAGACTTTTTCAAAACGAAACTGGATTTCCTCCTGTCAAGAGTGCAGGATATCTACCCTGAGGCAACAAACACAGATGAGGGCAGTAACATCAAGCTCTCTCATTCATAAAAAGCCTCACACCAGAGATAGTTTAGTGAAAGTGGAGTAAAGCAAATGTCGGTGCCCCAGGATGGTCGCAGCCCTCGGGCTGAAACTAACACAAGAGAGTGTAAAACAGGAAAAAATATTTACAAAATTGTGCATGTAGCAGAAAACGTGTCAGATATCTACTATCAGAAATTCTTCAGACAGAGAACCAAATAATCTGGTTCCCCAATGCGAAATATCTTACATATTTTCTACTAAGTGCACAATTTCGTAAATCCTATTCACGTGTAATGGTAAATAAATGATAACCACCCTCATATATATATATTATATATATAATAATAATAATAATAATAATAATAATAATAATAATAAATAATAATAAATAATAATAATAATAATAATAATAATAATAATAATAATAGTAATAATAATAATAATAATAATAATAATAATAATAATAGGGAAAATAATTGCAAACTTACGGGGAAATATTCAATTTAGCAATTCCAAATTAAATGTTATTAAATGATATTTATTATAGTATATTAAACTTTTTTCTATATGATATAAAGTCTTTCACTATTGAATTACTTAATAGAGGTCATTTCTCTTAATTATACATACATACGTTTATGTATATATATATATACACACATACATACATATATATAATATAAATAATATATATATATGCATATATACATACATATATGTACATACTTACGTATATATGTATATACATATGGGTACAGGACGTCACAGGACGTAAACAACATGAAATACGAAATAGGAAAACATGGAATACGAACTTTTTTGCGAACAACGAAAGAAACAAATGGAGTTGTTGACAGTGGCTTCGAAGTTTCGATCAGCTAAGCCACCACCGGACTTTGATGCATTAGAGTTAATCTTGTATAAGAATAATAAATTTGTACTCTTCAAAAGTAGTGATTAACCTATCAAATTAATGTAAAATGTTTTTTATTATAACTGAACATAAAATCAAACATTAATATAAGTATACACATATACACACACATACACGCACGCACACACACACACACACACACATATATTTAGTGACTGTGTAGTAAGAAGCTTGCTTCCCAACCACATGGTTCCGCGTTCATTCCCACTGCGAGGCACTTTGGACTAAAGTCTTCTACTTTAGCGTCGGTCGACCAAAGACTTGTGGGTGGATCTGGTAGAC
>NW_021835164.1:42500-51412 GCF_006345805.1 Octopus sinensis | reverse complement strand
GACTACTCATCTGAGATGGCAATGAATGTAGGCGGCTGACCGGATGGATTCTTTGAACCTTTAGAACAAGAGACCAGGAAACCATGATGGTCCTCTGGAGGACACTTGTCCTAAGCCACTTTGACTATTGCTCTCAGAACTTGAGGCGATCCAACGAAGCTACACGAAGAAGATAGCCTCTGTGCAGCATATAAGCTATTGGGAAAGACTCAAGATATTGAGACTCTATTCCTTAGAGCGTAGGCGAGAAAGATATGCCATAATATACATCTTGAAGATCCTAGAAGGACTTGTCCCAAACTTTGGCATCGAGAGTTACACAAATGCCAAAACTGGGCGCCACTGCATAGTGCCAAGGACTCCAAATTTGCAATCAAGATGTAGGACAAGATACTGTGATAGCCTGGGCTTCCAAGGCCCACAGCTCTTCAATATCTTCCCGAAGAACCTAAGAGACCTGCATGGGGTGGATGCAGAAGTCTTTAAAATAAAACTGGATCTCTTCCTGTCAGGTGTCCCAGATGAACCAACTTCACGGCAGGAGGTGCAGATGAGGGCAGCTGCATCGAACTCCCTTATGCACCAAATGGCAATTGCTAAAAAGCATTCGTGAAGTAAAATCATGTAGCAACACCAAATGGCGGTGCCCCAGCATGGCCACAGCTTGTGAGCTGAAACTAGATTAAAAAAATTAAAAAATGAAATATATATATATATACATATAAGGATAAGATCATTAATTTAAATTAAATAACAATCTTATCAAGTGGCGAGCATGGGAATAAAAACCTTCAAAGGTAATCGTTATTTAATTTAGATTAACGATCTTATCCTTATTTATATAAATTTAAATTTATTTCGTCATTGTATTTACTGCGGTGATGTTTTAACCATATAGCACTGGGAATTAAGAAGAAGGCATTTTAAACTGGTCATGCTGCATACGTGCATGTATATTTATATATACGTTCGTATATGTAAGTATTCGTATGTTGTATGTATGTATATATATATATATATATATATATATATATATATATGTATTTATGTTTCTCTCTGCGTATATTCCACTGATGAGGCAAAGCATTTCTAATGCAAAGCCATAACCCGGAATCTGGAATTATCCAGTAATTTTTTACTAGTTTTATTTTGTCTTTTTGTCTTCTCTCCTTGTGCTATATGAACATTTAAGGTGGTTTTAGAGTCAGATCCTAGCTGCTATTTTCAGCATGGTGGTATCTCGTAGATGCCCTTACACATGGTACGACTCTACAACACTGTCTCTCTCCCCCCTCTCCTACATTTCTCTGCCTTTCACACTTTGCACTCCACTTGATCTGTCTCTTTCTCTCTCTTTCTTCTCCTCCTCCTTTGTTCCTTGTCCCTTCTTTCTCTCTCATCTGTCACGCTTTTCCTCTCTCTTTCCACACGTGACTAGCCACGATTGCTGGCCTTTCGCGTTCCAGCAGCCGTTGTGGCAAGACACGCTTTTTTGTCTCTCTGTAGCCTTAAGGCTCTCTTCTAACGCCAGCTCAAAAATTACTCGTCCTGTCGAAAGACGCTTGTGTGTGACGTCCTGTTTTGTTGTTGTTATTATTATCATTATTGTTTTTACGTATTTTTGTATTCTTATTCGTGCTATCATTATTGTTTTTACGTACTTTTGTATTTTTATTCGTGTAACATCGTCCGTTTTCCGTCTTTGTTTTGTATACATTCGAGGCTTTCTTCCAAGGAATCTAATGCGCTTGGCTTAGATTTTCCTTTGGGGCTGGCCAGGTCGGCGCAATCTCAAGATTAATCAGCCGAAATTGCGAAGATGATCCGGTTCTTGACTGAAGATTGAAGGCTTCGAATGTCCCGTCCGTGTTTTTTGTGTCGTCTTCTAAATGTTTCACGTTCTTGTCCCAGTTTGTATTTTTTTACTTTTACATATATATATATATATATATATATATATATATATATATATGTGTGTGTGTGTGTGTGTGTGTGTGTGTTGTGGTGTGTGTGGGGTGTGTGTGTTTGTGTGTGTATTGAATTTTAAAAAAAGATGAAGATGGGTGTGTAAACAACAAACAGATGTATTAGTTTAACGCTCGGGAAATGAGCGCTTCAACAGAAAGGAGCACAGAAATAAGCAGAGAGAGAGAGAGAGAGAGAGAGAGAGAAGAGAGAGAGAGAGAGAGAGAGAGAGAGAGAGAGAGAGAGAAGAGAGAGAGAGAGAGAAGAGGAGAAGAGAGAGAGAGAGAAAATAATAAAGGTTTAGTGGCTAGCGATTAGTCATGTCGATTGGCTGTCCACTCGTAACCGAGGAAGACCATTGCTAACCTTCAGGAACATTGTGCGCTCGAGGACTAACTTATATTTTGCATTTGAGGCTCCGTTGGTAGCTAATGAGCCTTGCTCTTGACAAGCATACATGACTTCAAACATTGCAAGCCAAGCTTTCCCCATTCACTACGCTAGCAGTGCGCTTTTGAGCAGCATGCTTAAGTTCTTCATGCAGAATACGTGCTCTCTCAAAAGTGTCGACCCCCTCCTCAATCTGCTGCCTCCGCCTGTGGCGATGACAGGCGTTGCTCTTCCAGCCAGTCTCCTGCATATCACAGGCCTTTAATGAGCACTTGACACAGTCTTTAAATCGCAGCCGGGGTCTCTTTCCATTCACAAGTTCCCCATATAGCATCTGCTTAGGGATCCTGCTATCCTTCATTCTAATAAGGTGTCTAGTCCAACATAACAAGTGCTTGTTCACCATCGCCTCAATGCTCAAGATATCAGCTGTCCACAGGACCTGCGTGTCTGGAATTTTTAAGGTTCAGCCAACATTCAGAAAGGCGGCGAGCTGGCAGAAACGTTAGCACGCCGGGCGAAATGCGTAGCCGTATTTCGTCTGCCATTTCGTCCTGAGTTCAAATTCCGCCGAGGTTGACTTCGCCTTTCATCCTTTCGGGGTCGATTAAATAAGTACCAGTTACGCACTGGGGTCGATATAATTGACTTAATCCGTTTGTCTGTCCTTGTTTGTCCTCTCTGTGTTTAGCCTCTTGTGGGTAGTAAAGAAATAGGTATTTCGCCCGTCGCTACGTTATGAGTTCAAATTCCGCCAAGGTCAACTTTGTCTCTCATCCTTTCGGGGTCGATAAATTAAGTACCAGTGAAACAATAGGGTCAATGTAATCGCCTTAACCTCACCCCCAAAATGTTATGCCTTGTGACTATAGTAGAAAGGATTGTTACAGTTGCAAGAACATCGAAAAAAACCTGCTAGTCAGAGTTTCATGTTCCCCTTCGTTGGGCAGTTGTGATCAAGAACTGCCCGACGAACGGGAACGTGAAACTCTAAGTTGCAGTTCTTGACATGTTCTTGCAGCTTTAATAATAGAAAAAGCATATTACTCTATCTCAAGTATTCGAGTACTATTTTTCTCCACCTTGTTTCTCATTTATGTGCTTACTCGTGTATACACACACACACACACATATATATATATATCAAATTAATGAGTGCGTGCATCAGGATTATATAAAAAGACAATAAACGGAACATATGACATACTATATAATAAATACTATATATAAATAAAAATACTATATATAATAAAAAAAAGACGTGTAGTAAAAAAACAAACGAACGTATACTAAATACACAGGTGAACAGAAAACATGGGTCATTAATTCTTCATCAGTTATCGGCCAGAGGGGTCAAATGCAATTTCAGCCATTATCGATAATATTGCTTCCACTGTGGATGCACCGACGAGAAACTTGTCGGGAACATAATAAAATGAGACGGGCTCCAGACAAAATGACAAAAAGAATAAAGACTTAGGGCCACACGAAGACAACACACACACACACATATATATATATATATAAATAAACACATACGCACACACACACAAACACATATATAAATATATATGTACATACGTGCATATATATAATATATATATTATATATATCCTTCACCAAGTGCCACATTTAAGAGGAGGCTCTTAGTAATAACAGTGTAGCAAAACGGCGGTGCATCAGCATGGCTACAGCTCTGAGCGGAAACTAAAGAGAATATATATATATATATATATATATATATATATAATATATATATATATTATATATATATATACATACATATTTATACATACACATATATATAATATATATGGAGAGAGATACAAACATATGCACACAATTATGTGAATGTGTGTGTGTGTGTGTGTGTGTTTTTGTGAGTGTGTGCATGTGTGTTTGTATATAAATATGTCCATGTATGTATGTTTCTGTTTGTATTTGTCCCCTACCAACCCTTGACAACAAGCGTTCGTTTTTCTTTTTTTCACGTACCCGTAACTTAGCGGTTCGCCAAAAGGGACCCATATAATAAATACTTTAAAAATATAAGTACTGCAGTCTATCTTTTCAATTAAAACCTCAGCAAGGTGGTGCCCCAGCATGGCCGCAGTCCAATGACTGGAACCAGTAACATTGTGAACCTTGTGATACAGAGCGCCGTGTCATGTGTTTAGTTTTCACCTGATAGGCTCAGAGAACTTGTCTTATCCTAGTCTTGTCTTATCTTAGTCTCGTCTTGTCTTAGTCTTGTCTTATTTCCTCATAAACTTTGTTGTTTGATCGTTTGAGGTTGCACACAGAGAATTAAATATGGCGAGTCTGAAGCTGACGAAGGCAAAAGGCTGGGGAATATATATCCTGCGAAATGGTGTTAAATTGAGCGACATAGGAGCAACAGGTGAAGGTTGGGCAACACTGTGCCACTAACCATTTTGCTGCCGTTTGCCCGTGGGATTCTATTTTGTCATTTGTGTATGTGCGTATGCGCGCGCATAATTATGTGTGTATGTTCGCATGTGTGTGTGTGTGCTATACGTTTTCTTAAGGCTTTTCTTTATATATTCGTCATCATTATCTTCTACATGATCATCATCGTCGTTATCCCATTCCCCCACTCCCACACCCACCATCTTCATCATTATCATCGACGTCGTCGTCGTCGTCGTCATCATCATCATCATCATTGTTATCAATATTATTAGTATTTCTCACAATATTTGCTGTTTCTATTATTATTATATTTCTCCATTCATTCTTGTTCTTTTTGCTGTTGTATTCTAGTTGTTGTTTGGGAAGCACTAAAGCAACCTTGACTCAAAATTATAAGCACCCGGGAATAAACGAAGGAGATCATATACACCATACTACTATGACGGGAAAAAAATTAGAAAGGAATATTCTAGGAGAATGAAACTTGTCCTGAAGACTGAACTTGACTTTAGAAATCGTATCGATGCCATTAACACCCTGACACTTCTAGTCGTCCAATACAGATACAAACAATGTAATACACACAGACTATATTATCAACGCATAGAACTGACACGACACCTGGACAGATTACAGAGGCTAAACACATAGCAATAGACGGACTAAACCGCAACAGAAAAAACGAATGGAACAAGAATACCCACCACCACCACCACAACACCACGCTACACGACAACTAAAGACAGAAGGGAAGAAAACAGATACAAACAATGTAATACACAGAGAATAGACAAATATGGACATACCTATGATAAGTATAAGAAATAGAGATAAATAGATAAACACAAAATTACTGTATAAAGGGCACGGATACAAACAACATAGAAAGCGAACCCATATACACAAACACAACCATACGTACAGTAACTACACAAACGGCAACAACAACATCAACAACGCGACCGACATCAACGACAACAATAACTGGCATGATGGCAGCCGACACACAAACACAGAGAGATACAGGACGATACCAAAAGTCGGGGTCAAGGGCAGTAACAGCGGCAACGAGTGAGGAGGACGTAGGTGTGCGGAGGATCATAGAGCTACCAGGAACAACGACGATAACGATGACAATGTAAAAGGCTTAAGCCCAGAAATACACACACGAAGAATGGAAAATTCCGTCTTTTCCTGACTTGTTGATCTTTCCAGCCTTATAATTAAAGTCCAAGGGAGATAACCCTTTTACCTGTTTAACTTCTTACATTTTAGTCAGTGATTTCATTTTCCGTTGCTGCTGCTCTACTACTACTCTACTACTACTATTATTATTATCACCACCACCACCACTACCGTCAGCACCGCCATATGTGTACACACATATGTATGAGTGTATGTCGTAAATATATATATGCGATCTTGTCTACACCTATGGAAATGTATTATGACTATGTGTGTGTGTGTGTGTATGTGTGTGTGTGTGTGTATACATATGAAGGCGCAGGGCTGAGTGGTTGGGATACACGGCTCTCGATCGAAAAGTAGTGAGTTCGACTCTTGTCGGCGCGTTGTCTCCTCGAGCAGATACACTTTATTCCGCGTTGCTCCGGTCGACTCACCTGGCAAAAATGAGTTTTACTTGTAATTCAACGGGTCAACGTTGCCACATTAAGAGTACACGTGCCTGTGGAGTGCTCAACCACTGGCACGTTAATTTCACGAACAGGCTCTTCAGTTGATCGGATCACCTGGAACACTCGTCGTCGTAACCGATGGAGTACCAGTTAGTAGTATGTATCTCTCACTATATAAAACTGAGAATGTGTGTCTGTCTGTGTGTTTCCCTAAAACTTGAGAACTACACAACCAATTTCATTCAAATTTTACACATGTCTTACTTAGGGTCCGGGGAGTGTCATGGGCAAAAAATGTTCAGCTTCTTGCCTAGGGCGAGCCCATAGCAATATCATATCTTCTCCACTATTTCAGTATTACGTGTTAAAAGTGAAACAAAAACATTTCCCTATTTTATGTCAGATACTTTCACTTTAACAATAAAAATTAGAGATAATAATAACAATTGAATTATATGTAGTAAGTAATAATTGAAATCAAACTAAATTAAATCGTAACATAACAATTAAAAGTAAAAATAGCAATTGGTATAAAATTGCATCAATGACTTGAACTTGAATAAGTGGTTTCACATGAATGAGAATAAATTAAAAATAAAATTAGTGTGCAGAAATGGAATAGTCCAGATGGAGCTGTGCACATACCCTTTACCACGGCTTTTACATTAGATTATCTGCTAATTAGCTAGCATTAAGTATCTATATGAGGTTTGGCTGTATGTAATGTCTGTTTTCTCGAACAGCCGCTTCTACTGAGTACTGCTGTTGGTTTAGCTTCAACTGAGTATTGCTTTTTGATTCATCGTAAGGTCTGTTGTTGTTGTTATTATTATTACTGTTTAACTATTGTTATCACGATTGTTGGTTCCTCGTAAGGGAAACGTTGTTGTGTTGCATTTGTTAAATAATTGTAAACCGTAACCCTTCCCCTTTGGGAGAAGGAGCTTTGGTTATTGTTTAAAAATTGAATTGTGTCCCTGTTTGAGGAAATTGACAATATTTTCACCGTTTATACGGAAACATTTTTGTTAAAATGCCTTCGATGGAAGACTGCCCAAAAATGAATTTTGCTGCAGCCGTCGGCGGGCGCGAACTGATTAAAATTAAAATGGAAGAAATACAAACCTATTTCGGATTGATCACCGACAAAGACGGTGAATCTAGGATAACACCACCAAACGAAATAAAAAATAAAATTAAAGAAAAGACTATTGTCTATAAAGTATACAATGTAGAGAAAAAAAGATTTGAACACCTGGAGGAAAGCACCATCGAAAAGTGTCTTGGTGCGACTATGAAAGACTATGAAAGTATCTAACCAGAGGCGGTAAATTCACCACAATAGAAGCAAGGGAGTACTCGACTCGAACCTTGCAAAGTGGAAATATTTTATTTTTACCTTTATATCTGGGACGTAGGGCGTCCAGGATAAGAATTTAAAATGTCCCCCCAGAAGTAGAGGTAGGCTGGATTGTAGCCACACTTCTATACAAGAGGGAGGACAAGATACAATTGATAGAAATTGCAAGAGACGGGCCTACGATTCCAGTCTGTTATATATTTTGAGTATTGTTATCCCAAGCGATATCAAGATATAACTTCGTATTTTGTATTTTATGTGTAGATGTATATATATAGATGTACATGTAATATGTACACATATATATACACATATATACATGCTCTAGCACTATGACCCGGCAACGCCGGGTTATAATGCTAGTATCTATAATACACACGCACACACATATGTATGTATATATTGTACCTCTATATATGCATATGCGTAGATTTATACAGTCTTATATAACTGTGTATTATGCGCACACACATATATATACATATATACACCTATGTGTGAGCGTGTATTTAAGCATTCTTTTCTTCCTCCCTTATATTTCCATGCCCTCCATCTCTTCACTGTCCTTGTTTGTATCTCTGTATATTTATGTGTACGTCTGTATCTTTTTGTATTTGCGTTGTATGATTCTCATTCGCTTATCTGCAGCTCGTATAATATTTATCTGCTTCTGTTCAACCAACCAACCAGCCAGCCAACCAGCCAACTTCGTATCTATTCATTTAAAACCCTGACCCCAACATCACCACCACCACCTAACCCCATAAAGAACATATACTAAGGAATCTATTGTTCCCGTTATGTTGTGTATTCTCACGTGATTCCTAACCAATTCTCTTGTAGTAAGCCATGACCAAACTCCTTTCTTTCTTTAAGAATCATGTTTTCTTTTTGTCATGGAATCATATTATATTACCCGAGAACAGATAAATACTTACATTCACAAAAGGAAAAAAAAATTAATAATGGAGGAAAATAGAAGGGGAAATAACTCTTAAATGTTTTCAGGAAAAATAGAAGAAAAAGTGAAAAGTAATAAATACAAACATTTAAACGAAGGCATAAATACAATGTTCTCTTTTTTTATGCTAATCCAATGCTGTAATTTTACGAATATATTTTTCATG
>NW_021835164.1:32500-37500 GCF_006345805.1 Octopus sinensis | reverse complement strand
ACCACCACTACTACTACTACTACTACTACTACTACAACTATCATCACCGCCACCACCACCACTTACTTACTACTACCTACCACCACTACTACTACTACTTACTAACAACCTATCATCACCAACACGACCACCACTATTACTACTACTTACCACCACCACCACCACGACTACTACCACCAACACCAACACGACGACTACTACTACTACTACTACTACTGGCCGGTGAAACGTCTATGTTGAAGCAGCTTTTGATTTTAATGGATGGATGGATGGGTGGATGGGTGGACCTGGTTTCTAACAAAGAAACAAACTCGCCCATCATTGCAGTTGGGATAAGAACAGCCAGAATTGTCACATGTCTAACTTTAAAGAAAATCACAGATATTTTCACTGTTCTACTGACAGATTGCATTTGTAAACTTCGTGTTAACCAGTTTCTTTCTTTGCTTGACAATCTTAACTTCTCCAGATTATGACTTGTACATTTCCTAACGTAACCAAAGACGCCAATGTATTTTGTTCGAATGTAAACAAGGCATCGCAGGTTTCGAAATAGCTGCTCATCGATATTCTCCTTATTGATTTTGGAAGTGATATTCCGTTATATGTTTGTACAAATCATCACAGAGCTACTTTCATGATTCACGTTAAGGGCAAACAGTCAGGGATAAGGGCACCTTTCGGTTGTCTCCAAACAGAAACTCGCCCAGAAGTAGGGGGAAAAGGATGAATAATGATTCATTAGAGAAGATGACATTGTTTCATGGAGCCATTGATAAGTTCTGATCATCTATACAACATTTCCTCCCGCTTAGTAGAAGTTTAGCAATTGCAGCCTTGCTTTCAAATGTATGGAGCTCAAAATGAAAGGTTTTTGCTTGACACAGGTTTGGCAAGGTGTGGTGCTGTTATCCCTTTTACTGCTGTAGTTCGATTGTTTTTGACAAAATACATTTCACTATTCTGCGTTCCTTTGCTGTGTGTTTTCCCTCCCATCTAGAATTATGTTTGCCAGAGCTAGTTCCCCTTTGGTTTTAAAAGGTCATCATGGTTTTAAGACTACTACTCGAAACATTAAACAAGGCAACAGTTTTAGGGATTGAAGTTCCAATCATTCACATTCCAACAATTTGTCCTCATTGGATGGATTAGTAGCCGAAGGTAGAAGTAACTTCCTAAACTTATCTAGGGTGTGACCACCACAGCCATGGGAAATGCCCAATCAGTCGTCTCGGTACGGACCAACATCCTGAGATGGGTACTTAGATATCAATGTGTTTAATACAAAGAAACCCACAAGATGGCAGACGTCAGTACTACCGCACTATCCCATTGATACGTCAAATAATTCACCATTATCCGACTTCTTTATCCATGTTGGGTCCTTACTAAACAGTAATGTTTTCCTTGCATGCATGATAAAGTCCAGGTCTACAGGGTCTATACTAACATATGACTTAGCAAACATGATGGCTTTATCAAGCAGCAATCTCGACATGGAGGGATAAAGATCTATCATGTCAAACTAAGTTAAGCCCTATGCTTATTCTTAAAGTTCTTGAACCAATCTATTACAATAAAACTATTATATTCCGTTGTTGTAGCCCAGTGGTCTCTAATTTTGTTACTAATGCTTCTTAGTATCTTTTAGCTACTAGCCCGATATCAGTCCTCGCTGGATTTAACAATCTACAAGTTGGTTTATTACGATAATTAGGTTTATGGTATTTTAAAGTAATAAAAGCTTCCCTTTTTGTGCTAAGCATTCTAATCTATCGTCGATTTTACTACGTTTAGCGAGAAATTTAGCCTCATCATTAATATTATGGCACTAATGATATTGTACGAATGATTGTTTATGATAGCTTTCTGATATTTAGTGATATTGGTGTCATTTAATAACTTAAACAACTTACTTCTACCTTCAGCCAATTAGGTCTTAAAATCACAATCGCTTCTAATGTTTTTAAAGTTGAGTTTTTAGATATTTTTGTCAACCTGAACTTCTCGTATAAAATTTTATCATAAGCCCAACGAAAATCTTTCCTATATACATAAAGTCTTGTCACCCCACTGCAGTATTTAAAAATCTGATAGCTAACATTAGTAACAGAATTTCCAACCTCTCTTCCTCTAAAGAAACAGCTCCCTACTACAACAATGCACTAGCCAATAGCGGCTTAAAGGAGAAATTGATATCTAACCCATCTAATATTAATAGGAATAATAATAATAATAATAATAATAATAATAATAATATAATAATAATATAATAATAATAATAATAATAATAATAATAATAATAATAATGATAATAATAAAATAATAATAATAATAATAATAAAATATAATAATAATATAATAATAATATCGAATGACTGGATGCTAAAGCTCGTGGAAAATCACGAGAGACGAAAGAAGCTTCATTCTATTATAAAGGAAAGCAAAAATTTGCTATTGATCTCGTGCAGGGAACAACCCGAGAGGGAAGTACGGCAACTATTGTTGCAAAGAAGGTGAAAATGATGGCAACGAAAAAAGCGCACGAGCAATTGGCTGATAGGTGGAGGAGAAACCTCTGCACGGCAAATATGTGACCCGCAGCAAACAGCTGATGTTGACCAGAAGCAAACCCATCAGTGGCTACGGAGCTCAGGGCTAAAAGCAGAGAGCGAAGGTTTCATCCTGGCTGCTCAAGATCAAAGCCTATTAACCCGGAACTACCAGGCCAATGTGATGAAAAATGGACCAGACCCAAAATGCCGATTCTGCAACGACATGATTGAAACAGTGGACCTAACCTATCTCTGGATGTAAAGTCTTAGCACCAGTGGAGTATAAATTAAGACATGACAGAGTTGGCCAATATCTACACTGGCTAATAAGTCGGCATTACAATATCAAAACTGCCGACAAGTGGTATAATCACCACCCTGAGGCTGTAACTGAAGGAGAAAATGTAACGATTCTGTGGGACTTTCCAGTACATACAGACCGAACCATCAAGGCCAATAAACCAGATATTGTTGTGAAAGACCAAAACAATAAAGTTTGCTTATTGATCGACATGAGCATCCCCTGTGATCATAATATCTCAGCGAAAGAGTTTGACAAGCTCAGAAAATATAAAGACCTACTCATTGAAATTGAGAAAATGTGGCATCTCAAGGCGGTTACAATACCAGTGATCGTAGGAGCACTAGGAATGATCAAGAAGGGAACCGAAAATTATATGAGAATGATCCCTGGCTTACCATCCCTGCAAGAAGTGCAAAAGATTGTCTTAACTGGTACATCACACGTATTGAGAAGAGCATTGTCGATGTGAGAACTGTTGCTGCTCATGTATTTTAATTTAACTTAAAAAAAAAATAAAAAAAATGAACGAACTATTGAGTTTGGTTTAATGGCCTACCAATGTATACTATGAGTTTCTTTGCCCTAGGAGTCGGGAAGACACTCGGCAAGAAATGGAAGCAAATTTGAAAGAAGAAAAAAAAAGTAATAATAATAATAATAATAATAATAATAATAATAATAATAATAATAATAATAATAATAATAATAATAGACTTTAAAATAGACACGGAAAATAATTTGGTTCGCCCCACCTTTTTCCCTTAATATAAATACTAACGTAGGTAAAAGATTCCTGTCTCTCCTAGACAAACATTTTCCAGAAAATCACAGGCAAATATTTAACAGATGCACAGTGAAATTATCATACAACTGCTGCCTCAAAATGAAAAGTATCATTAAACGAGAACAGCACAAAGATCTCACTCCCAGTTGTTACTATCGAAATTCAGGAACCTGTCCACTCGACCAGGCATGTATGATTAAATCCGTCATATACGAGGCAGAAGTTACAGCAACGTTAGATGATAAAAGAACTGATAAGAAGAGCTATATCGGACTATGTGAAAGTGAATTCAAAAATTGCTGTGCAGGGACAAAAGCAAAGCTGCTAAGTTGACTAGCCAAATGTGGGATTTGAAGTCGAACGCCACACCACATACGATAAAGTAGAAAATAGCCGAAAAATCCATACTGAAGATTCTTTTCAGATCTAAGAAATCTAACACACTGATTTGAAATTTTCAGCGGTTATAAGCATACAGCTAAGTTCCTGTTGACGAACTGGAAAGTGCCACCCTCTCCGGATTGAAGAGCTATACCATAGACTCTACGCCACTATCTTTTCAACCTTATATTTTACGGTCAAAGGGGAAATAATTCTAATTCCACCCACCCATTTGCTTTATTCTGTTTTCTTTTTAGTTTTCCGGTTTTTCAACCTTTCACCTTTTATATTTATTTATTTCTTGCTTTTTCTCTCATGCTATCGTCTCATTATATTTGTTATGCCATGTGGGAAGTGCCTGAAGATTGTGGAAGAACATCAGACGTATTAAAAATACTGTTTGGCATGCTTTCATCCCATAAAACTGTTAGTAGCACATGAAAACATATATTGAGTTTATTAAATAATATATATATATATATATATATAAGAGTATTGGTATATCCAGAAGACTCAAGGTGGCAGGTAAGGCTATGTAAGTGTTATGGAAGGACCAGTGTCAACGCTCAGCCTGTAAGTTATGTCTAATGGAGGCATTCTACAAGTTAAAACACAACTTTTCAATACTACTAAATAAATATAATGAGGCCCTAGGTACATGCAACCACCGCTTTTTTCATACCTTCAAATTTTACCACAAATAAAAAGGGAACCTAAATTACCCTGCATTACATATCCCGAACACCCCTTCGGTAATTTCCAGTAACCCTATTTGACTTTCCATTGTCTTCGTTTTTAATTTTTTAACTCTCCAATCTTATCTTTTAATTGTTTAATAATACATATATGGACATGTAATGCGTGCATGTGTATGGATGTATATGTGTGTGCGTGTGTGTGAATGCATATATATGTGTGTATACGCGTATATGTATGCATGTGTATGAGTGCATGCATACATCTATGGGTGCGTATG
>NW_021835164.1:0-27500 GCF_006345805.1 Octopus sinensis | reverse complement strand
TGTACATAAGTGTGTATCTATCTATCTATCTATCTATCTATCTATCTATCTATCTATCTATCTATCTATCTATCTATCTATTAATCTATCTATCTATCTATCTGTCTGTCTGTCAGTCTGTCTGTTTGTCTGTGTGTCTGTCTCTCTCTCTCTCTCTCTCTCTATCTCTCTCAATATATATATATATATTGATAAAAATGGTAAGACAACAAAAGAATGAAAGAAACCTCGATATTATGTAAATAGAGAAATTTATCTGTAAATGTAATGTGTGACAGTTGTTCGGTGGCCATGGTGGAACTCCGAGTTTCGGATGGCGTATATATATATATATATATATATAGTGACGAACTTCCTCAGCACACAAGTAAAGTATAAGAACACCGTACCCAAAACAAAACAAGGAAAACAAATTGACCACACAAAAATTTGCCCAAACGACAAACATCCAAGGAAGACAAACATCCAAAAGATGACACCCGAGAGTAACGTCCCTGAATTCATTGATTTATTGTTTTATTCACGTGAATTTACGAGAGCCTCCCCCCCCCCCCATGAACTAAACGAGACTGTTTTCCAACATGGAGGTGAACGTCTTTCTCGATTTGATCGGTTTGAAAATTTGTTAAGACCCTAAGATATTTTCCTACTTTTCTTAACAGGAAACCAATGGTAGCCTTAATTCACAAATAAAGAAATTATATCCACCAATGCGGTGTTGCGCTCTCGTTTTCATTATTCGATTTTTACTTGTATATATATATATATATATATATATACAACGGGCTTCCATATAGTCTCTGTCTACCAAATTCACCAAGAAGACATTGGTAATGGTGTATTCCAATCAATATATTTTGATTATTGGATTCAGATTAGCGAAAGCTTTGTCTTTAGACACTTAGTCTATCAAAACTGATTTCGAAACTATGTTGAAATCAAAAGAGCATTCTAATTGAAAAAGAAGTGATAGGAATTATTCTCAGCGGTTGGCGTACTTACTGAGAATGGAGGAGATAAAGAAATTAAGAAAGTTATTGTAATCTTTGGTAACATGTTGAAAACAGAAACTATAAGAAACACGTGACTGGGAGAAAGAACTCGAAAAGAGAAGCGAATTAAAAGTGAAATACAGTTGGTCAGTCATAAGTTTTGTGGATAGAAGGAAATCGAAGAGTTTAGCAGTTGTTCCCTCGGATAAAGTGATAAAGACGCATATAAATGCCAATGCTTCTAAAGACTGATGAATTGAGAAGGAACTGGATCCAAGATTTGAATTAAATCAGGGATTATTTTTGAAACTAATCACCAATGGGCGAAAAAGACGCGGGTTGATTTGAAAATATGGAGGGGAAAAATATCAAACGAAGAAAATCATTCAGGAATTCTCAAAGCAGATACAGAAGGAAAAGATATTTCTAAAATAGTTTTGTATCGAGAGAGAAGCAAGTTAAACTCTTGAAGGAATCGCTTGAGACAGACAAAAACTGGATTGTGGTATTGAGGAATATTACAAACTGACCCGTCTGTGGTTAGTCTCGTATGAAGTCGAAACATCTAGATGATCATCAGGGTCCGGCATCTCCCAAATAACGGTACTTTCATCGAAAAAACTCATGTTGGCTAAGATGAAGGAGCTGCTCTGTTTCTCAACACACTATCAAGGAACAGTTCCCTTTAAACAGGAAATCCATCAACTCTTCAAAATGTCTTCAGGGTGCTAAATGTAAAGATCCGCGGTCTTGTGTTAATCAGGCGAATTATTATTAGCATCATCGTTATTCACCCCAAACGCTGCTCATCATTTTGGCGACAGATTTCACTTTCTTTCTTTCCTTCCATCATTCTTTCTTCTTTTCTTTCCATTCATTTTCTCTCTTTTTCTCTCTTTCACTTCCTTCTCTTCTTGGGTATCTCTTTGCACCCCCACCCCCGCTACCTTCTTCCAATGCAGTTCTTCCTTTGTTATTCAGCCTTAAAAACTGTTTAATTGCATTTGTTTTCAAACTGGCGATACTGACGACATTATGGTCGTCAACGGAAGAGGGGGAGGGGTTGTGGTTATGGTTTGGTGGTGGTGGTCGTGGTGGGTGGTGGGTGGTGAATGGGTGCTTGTGACCTTGATAATTGTAGTGGTGACGATAGCAGCAATGGCAGCAATGATTGTGGTAGAAATGTTGGTGGTGGTGGTGGTGAAGATGGTGATAATGGTGTTGGTGATTAACATGGTGGTGGTGGTTGTGGTGGTCGTCGTGGCGGTGATGGTGGTGGTGGTGGTAGTGAGGGTGGTGGTAGTGGTGGTGGTGGTTATGGTGGTGGTGGTTGTGGTGGTAGTGGTGATAGTGGTGGTGAGGGTGGTGGGGAATTATCATCGATAGTGTCAATGAGAGAGTGACGTTTCACAATAAAGCCGGTTCCTAAGAGTTGCAACCCCCACCCCCAACATCCTCTGTCCCTTGTAACCAATCTGCTGCTAATTGAGACACCTCAGCAGTCTTCACCCCACTCTCTCCACCGCTCTACCATGCTCCACCCCCCTCTCACACACAAACCACTCCCTCCAATATAACCATCACCACAACCACCACCACCGCTACCTCATCGTCTCACAGTTTATACTTATTACATTTATTAAGCCAGCACCGTCATCAAACAGACCTTCGCCTCCATACACACAACACCTGCATACACATAAACAGCACTTCAAACACAAACATAATATACTATCACCATCACCACCACCACCACCAATATAACCGATGAAGTTCGTTGTACTACACAGACACACCCACCCGACCCGTCCAACCCCCCGAAGCAGGTCTTGGAGTTTGGGCAAAGCTGTCGTGTGAAGCTTCTTATATTCCTTCACCCCTCGCATATGAGGCAATATGTGCGTGCGTATGTCTGTGTGCACATATATACACAGACAAATGAATCCATGCACACACGTATGAATGCATTTATGTGTCATTTCGAAGTTTATAGATTTTTCTATAGAAATTAAAGTCAGCAGGACACAGCATTGACTTGTAATACTTTAATATCAGACTTTGGAGAGGATTAGGGTGGCAAAACAAAATACAGTGTCGCTACCAGTATATATATATATTATATCTTTATATATATATATAATATATATATATTATATATATATATATACCTACATAATATATATATATATAATTTATATTTGGTGAAATTTGATTTAGTATTTCTAAATTGAATACCCTCAAATTTTATTATTACTATTATTATTATATTATTATTATTATTATATTATTATTATTATTATTATTATTATTATTATTATTATTGAGTGAAGAGCAGTGCTGCCATCAAAGTGACACTGGGGTAAAATATACGAAGCCCAATATACCCATCATGACTACCCGTCTGATAAGGGTACACCAGGCACATGCATCACAACCATATGTGCGCGACATGGTGATCTCATATCAAGAAAACAGCACATGACCTTGCAGGTGGGGCCCAATTAGAATTTTCTTCAGGTTGAGTAGCCCATCCCGCTCAAAAGGTCCCTCAATAAGGGTAGTTTAAGGATGTTGAAAGAACCACCCATGTTTCCAGAGGTGAATTATTCAAACCCCGAAGAATCCCTCTCAACATATGGCTATGATGCTCCTCCACTACTTCTGCTCGTGATCAGAGATGCCCATATCGTCAGCCACTAAGGGACATGCTCAACTGGTTAAGGTCAAACAACTGACAAGCAAATATGTGGTATTGAGCAGAATATTTGCTGTAGCCCATCTTTTATACCAAGACAAAACAATGTACATGATAACACTTCCAATCAGTTAAGATCAGAAGCCATGAGAACCACTGCCTGGTACTGCATCAGGGCATAGCCACTGCCTGGTACTGAATCAGGGCATTTATTATATTATTATTATATTATTATTATTATTATATATATATAATATATATATTATATATATAATATATAATCATATATATATAATATATATATATATATATATTCATAATATATATATACACATACATACATATACACACATACATACGTTCATAATGGTGCGCGTGTGTGTACGAGAGTGCAATTTGTCTGTCTCCTGCATCGCTTGACAACCGGTGTTGGCGTGTTTACGTCCCCGTAACTTAACGGTTCGGCATTAGAGACGGATAGGATAAGTATCATGCTTTAAAGAATAAGTACTGGGGTCGACTCGTTCCATCAAAATTCGTCATGCTACGCTCCAGCATGGCCGTGGTCTAACGGCTGAAACTAGAAAAGAAAAGATAGATATTCTTTTATTTATTTCAGTCATTTGACTGCGGCCATGCTGGAGCACCGCATTTAGTCGAATTAATCGACACCAAGACTTAATCTTTGTAAGCCTAGCACTTATTCTATCGGTCTCAATTGCCGAACCGTTAAGTTACTGTGACGTAAACACACCAACATCTGTTGTCATGCGATGGTGGGGCTACAAACACAGACACACACACACACACACGCATATATATATATATATATATGCCACAAAACCCTTTCGAACGAGCAACACTGACTCCACGGCCCCACACTTTGAAATAACTAAACATGAACTGCTATTGGAACTGCTATTGTACATACCCTGTACAGGAAACTTATTTACCAATTCTACACACCACTTTCTTCGAATAATGGAACGGAAACTGCATTCTACTTTCATTTTCTTATTTCCGTCTATATTTATCTCCTCCTTTTCCACAATAATTCGAACTCAAATATTTTCTCACACCGTCTCTTATGAAGGGATATCCATAATATCCAAGAAACAGCTGTACCTTATAAACATCCTGAAAACTCCTCACAGCCTTGGGCATTGTTATCTCATTCTGTATAATACATACATACATACATACATACATACATACATACATACATACATACATAAATACATACATACATGCATGCATACATATATATATATATATATATTATATATATTATATTATATATATATATATATATATATATAATATGTATGTATACGACTGGCTTCTTTCAGTTTCTGTCTACCAAATCAACTCACAAGGCTTTGGTCGGTCCGAAGTTAAGGTAGAAGACACTTGCCCAAGGTGCCGCGGAACGGGATTGAACCTGGAACCATGCAGTTGGTAAGTAAGCTACTCACCACAAATTCTTCTATATGTTGGATAACGACTTCCTACGACTTCTGTCGTCTCAACCAATATGCTAATATTTACAAGAGTTCGGCTAGTCCATTCTTCTAATTCCACAGGGATGTCAATGCCTCTCGCCATAACAATATATATATGCCCTTGTCCGGGAACGATCTGTGGACTGTGCCTCTGCTCTTTCTCCTCGTAATCGCCCCACCCTTACCCGTCTCCTGTTTCCCTTTAACCCTACCCGTCCAACCCACCATTCTCCGAGCCATCCGGCGACTCCAGTCCGATCCCTCCATCTCGTACATCTTCCCTAACCTACCACTTCCTTCCTTCAAATGAGTCCATAATCTGCTTGGCCTCCTGGCCCAGTTTCTTCCCTACTTCTGCCTCTCAGGCTGACTCCTTCCCCTGCTCTCGCCTACGCTGTCGCACCTGCCCCTACTTCTCCAACACCACCATCCTCACTGGTACCCATCACCATCCCAATCGTGTCATCGATTCCTTTACCTGCACCTCCAATAATGTTACTGCATCTCCTGCTCTCTATCCTTCCCTATACATTGGTTAAATTGGACGCTACTTGGCTGACCGGTTTGCGGAGCATCTACGATATATTAGACTCGGCAATAACACCCCGGTCTGTCACCAACTTCCGCTCTACCGGCCATACGCTACATCTCTGTATTCGGACTGTCTCTGCACAGGAGACACCCAGACTTCCGCCTTCACCGTGAAGAAGAAATAATCTTCTCTCTTCGTTCCATTGCACTATATGGGATCAACCCACTACCTCTCTTCATCTGACACCAATCCTACATGGGTTCCCTCATAACTCCCATATTCAACTGCTTCCCCTCCACCTACACATCTGCATTCCGCCTATCTCGATACCCTCACCACACACACACATCTATACAAACACCTATATGCACTGTTCAACTCATTACTCACTTCTCACACACACACAGACACCTTCCCACTCCACATACACTAGCACCGAAAACATCTCAGTACCACACCACACACCATTATCCACACACCCCCACACAATCTTCAATAGCGTCACCACACATACCCCTATACGAGCAGCCACACACACTGTTTAACTCAGTACACACACGACACACCATCATGCATACTCTCACACCCACACAAGCGCATAATACCTGAACCCAGACAATACATGCACATACGCAACACGTATAGGCTCAGATAACTTTTGCAGACAAACATACACTATACCCATGCACACCATTTGGTCACACACACATATACACGTGCACACATCAACTGCTACGCATAACACCCGCACACACACACGTTAGCCTCACACATTTACATAGTTCATACACACACTCACACATATGCACATGTCCATACGCGCGCACACACACTCGCCCCCATTCACACATACACATTCACGTACACCATTCTCACACATGTACTTGTGCACCTTAGTTTGTTGGGGTCACCATTACCGTTATTATTATTATTATTGCTATTATTTTTGTTATTATTATTTTTGTTATTATTATTATTATTATTATTATTATTATTATTATTATTATTATCATTATTATTATTATTATTATTATTATTATCATTGTATCTCCCTCACATTCAGCCTCTTTTTTTCCAACCATCTCACCATGTTGAACTCTATGGAACTCTGCAAATTTTTGTCTCTCCGTTTATTCATTCTCTATCCTTTTTTTCCTTCTTAATTCTTTCTGTCAAAGAGCATATGCTCGAAATGTAAAAGACATTTCCATTCTTGCCGAACGTTAAACTAATACACCTGCTTGTTGTTCCTACACTTTTATTTTCGTCTTTTGTTTTCTCTCTTTCTCTTTCCCTCTCTCTCTATATATATATCTATATCTATATCTATATCTATCTATCTATCTATCTATCTATCTATCTATCTATCTATCTATTATCTATATCTATCTATCTATCTCTCTCCTCTCTCTCTCTCTCTCTCTCTCCTCTCTATATATATATATATAATATATATATATATATATATAGATATAGAAGGGAAATGAAAGCGTTTGAAGAAGCCAAGATAAAGCATGCAAGATTCAAAAGAGATTTAAGGAAGAACATTACGATCGAGAATGTGAATGACAATTACCTTTTTGGGCGTACAGTTTGTGACAGACCATACCTTTCTTTTACTGGGCTCAAATCTTATTTGCGAACCCATGGAAAACGGACTTGCACCAACTATTCTGCCTATGTGTCTGTACACCCTTTTGTATGCCAGAAGGTTTGCAAATCTAACGGAGGCCTCAAAAGACATTTTAAGATCCACAAAGATCAGAACTCATCTGCAGCTCTTGGTGGTCCAAATCGGATTTGCAATCTATGTGAGTGTCTTTTCAGAACATTGTCTGGTTTTAAAATCCACATCAGATGGTGCTAAGGTCTAGGTACAGGAAGTGGTCAAACTCTGGATAAGGAGGAAACAACCACCATAAGTATATCATTTTAATAATTCTAGAGTGGAATTTATAGATATTTAATATATCGCTACGCGCGTTTCCACAAATCACATGACTTTAACATCAGAGTCCGTATCTTTGTGATTAGTACAGTATAGTCCGTATTATCCGTGTTCATCCGGTTGATCATCATCATCGGTTCATCAGGCGATACTGTATTATTGGATGAATCACAGAAGGATGTTTATTCCTTGTTGCCAGTATGAAGGCCAATCTTGCTCTGTGGGTATTTCTGTATATACTTAGCAGGGGGAGGTAGGTGTTGGGCATAGAGGAAGAAATGGTAGTAATATGAGGACGGAGGTGTGTGTGGTGGTGTTGGATTTATTTGCTGTTCATTCTACAAATTTTAAAGATGGTAGCCCATTTCTTTGTTCTATTTCTTTCAAGACGTTACTCTCCTCAATAAATTCTGAACCCAACATGCGGTCAGCTGCTACACAGTGAGGTTCGCTGACCAAATTGATAAATACCCCCCCCCCTTATGGTTACCGCTTCTTCACTGTTTCAGTTGTTACAGTGTGCATTATCTTAAACATTGGTATTTTAATTTATTTGTCTGAGTTCTTTCGCTGTTCTAAAATTTGTTACTTCGTTTCAAAATATTTCTTTCAAATTCCATGAATGATATTTTGTTCTTATGCTTACACACACACACACACTCACACACACACACACACACACACACACACACATACACACACAGATATATATACATATACATAAATATATATGTATATATATATATATATATATATATATATATATATATATATATATATATATATAAGGTAAAGACCCCCTTCGGTCATGAATGACCATGGGATTGCACCTAGAAAGTTACCCTCCTAGACACAAGTCTGGGCAAGGTTGTTTATGGAAGACCAGCAGTCGCCCATGCATACGGCCTCCCCTCTCCACGACACCAGTGTTATCCAAGGGAAAGACAAAGGTCGATACAGCTTGGCACCAGTGACGTCGCAACTCATTTCTACAGCTGAGTGAACTGGAGCAACGTGAAATAAAGTGCCTTGCTCAAGAACACAACACGCAGCCCGGTCCGGGATTCGACTCACAACCTCACGATCGTAAAGCTCGACGCTCTAACCACTGAGCCATGCGCCTTCATATATATATATATATATATATAAACCTTAAATCCTTAAAAATGTTTTAGCCCGAAGGCCGCGGCCATGCTGGGGCACCACCGCTGAATGAGCTACACTAGTTTGTGAATCCACCTCTGAATGTGGCACTTGATCAACAAGGGAGTCGATGCTGCTGCCCGCATCCGTGTCTCCTGTCGTGAGGTAGGTTCATCTGGGACTCCCAACAAGAAGAGAAGTTCCAGTTTAGTTTTAAAGAAACCCACATCCACACCATGTAAGTCTCTCAGGCATTAGGGAGGATGTTAAAGAGCTGTGGTCCTCTGAAACCCAAGCTGTTGCAGTATCTGGACCTGTATTTGATGGTGGATGTTGTTGGAATCCTTGGCACCACGCAGCGGCGCCCCGTTCTGCGGTTGGAGTAACTTTGAATGCCAAAGTTGGGACAAAGACCCTCCAGGATTTTCCAGATGTATATCACTGCATATCTCTCCCGCCTCCGCTCCAGGGAGAAGAGGTTTAATACCTTCAGTCTTCCCAGTAGCTGACATTTTGCATTGAGACGATTTTCTTTGGTAGCTTCTCTGAGTTGCTTCGAGTTCTGCTGTTTGTTTTATATTGTGTGGTGACCAAAGTTGGGAGCAGTAGTCCAAGCGGCTGAGGACAAATGTTTTCCATAGGACCATCAGTGTCTCCTTCTCTCTTGTTCTGAAAGTTCGGAGAATCCATCCAGCTAGCCGTCTGCATTTTATCACCAGATTAGCAATATGCATTTGGAAGATGCATCATTGCTCATGTCAATGCCAGGTCACGCACTGATTTTGACTCAGGATTGCAATTCTTCCTGGGCCAGTGTATCCAGTCTTCACATCATTTACCTTTGTGTGCCAGGTAGCGCAGGGCCTGGAACTTACCTGCATTAAACTGCATGTTGTGCCTCAGCCCACCTGTATATTGTGTCCAGCTCATGTTGCAGATGCGCAATATTTTCAGGGTTTTGTATTGCGTGGGAGACTTTTGTGTCATCTGCATAGCTAGCAAGGGTGGTCATCGTAGCAGCAGTTGAAGGCATGTCTGAAAGGGCACTATGAACATCAGTGGCCCCAAGACAGTGCCCTGTGGGACACCGCTTGTTATTTGCGTTTCCCTGGAGGTGGCTCCATTGCTCACAACTGCCTGTTTTCTGTCTTTTAGGAAGTGTGCAGCCACTCTCCAAGTTTCCCGCCTATGCCGAGACCACGCAGTTTGTGACAGATCATACCATGGTCGACTTTATCAAAGGCTTTTGCAAAGTCAAGATATATTACATCCCATTTGAGCCATTTAGTAGCTGTTTCAACACCCAGTCATAGTGTTGCAGGAGCTGTGTTAGGCAGCCTCTGCCTGGTCGAAATCCATGCTGGGTGTCAGACAGTAAGTCATTTTCTTCAAGGAACATGATTAGTTTCTTACGGACTATTCCATGACTTTCTGATGTGTGAGTCAGAGAGATAGGCCATAAATTTAGCATCTGCTCTGCTACCTCCCTTATGGATAGGGCATGTGATTACCCAGGAGCTATAAGTTTGATATTTTAATATATCTGCTATGCTACTTTTACATTTTATGGCATTTTAGTTATACACCCCCTCTTTCAGTTTGACTGGGAGCTACCCTTGCAAGAAAGCTCTGAAAAGAAGCTGTAGGGTTTGCAAGGGCTCGTTTGCACGATTTGAGAAGGATCGCTGGGAATCCATCAGGTCCAGCAGCTGAGTTTTGTGTCAATCTCATCAATGGCTAGTTTATATATATATATATATATATAATTATATATATATATATATAGTGACGTATATTTGCCATCTCAATATGGCTACCCCGAAGGGTTGATGCTACTGTAGTTTAGCCCCAGGAGGACACACTCCTCCAGCTGGCCATAGACCACACTTTCTGTGTCCTGTCAGTATTTGCAAAGGGAAGTCATCCTTCCCGTCTTCAACTTATGATACACAACGGACTCGAGTTTCGAGGTATTGAAATCAAAGTGAAATCAAACAATGAGTCCGTGTGTATCATAAGTTGAAGACGGGAAGGATGACTTCCCTTTGCAAATACTGACAGGACACAGAAAGTGTGTCTATGGCCACTGGAGGAGTGTGTCCTCCTGGGGCTAAAAACTACAGTAGCATCCACCCTCGGGGTAGCCATATTGAGATGGCAAATATACGTCACGATGTGTTACCCCGCTACTGTATATAACTCACTCTGATATTTATCATTGTTTGATTTCACTTTTTCAATATCAGCGACAGTGGACGCTGGAAAAAGTATAAGTATTTGTGAAGGAAATCTAATTCTCGCCGACAACTATGATTGTCACACGCGACGAGAGGTCAATACCTCGAAACTCGAGTCCGTGTGTATCATAATTGAAGACGGAAGGATGACTTCCCTTTGCAAATACTGACAGGACACAGAAAGTGTGTCTATGGCCAGCTGGAGGATGTGTCCTCCTGGGGCTAAAAACTACAGTAGCATCCACCCTTCGGGGTAGCCATATTGAGATGGCAAAATACATCACGATGTGTTACCACTACTGTATATAACTCACTCTGATATTTATCATTGTTATATATATATATATATATATATATATTGTTATATTTCGGATGGTCATATTTAAACGTATATATATATATATATATATATATATATAAAATATTATTCGAGACAAAACCACTATTTTGCAAAACAACAAGGAAAGACTTAATCAATACATAAATTTTAATAAATAGTCAAAAAAAACCGCAACGCCACTACAATCGTTTCTTGTCTTGACACTGAATTATTGGAAGTCCACCTGAAGATTGTCGATCAAGACAAGAAACGATTGTAGTGGCGGTTTTTTTGACTATTTATTAAATTTTATGTATTGATTAAGTCTTTCCTTGTTTGTTTGCAAAATAGTGGTTTTGTCTCGAATAATATTTTATAATATTTTACTATAAAATCGATTTAATCCTAATCTGATTTTTTCCCTGTAAATTTGGATTTATTCCCTATATTTATTATTATATATATAATATATATATATATAATATATATATATATATATAGATATGTGTGTGTGTGTGTGTGTATTTATGTTATGTATATATTACTAGGGTGTTAGAACACTTATACTGTCGTATTTAGTGACAATTATAGTTTTCCTTTCTGGTAACAGATTGCACACGACTCTCTATATTAATTTCATATGTATATATATATATATATATACATACATATATGCATACATACATACATACATACATATATACATACACACATATAAGTGTGTGTGAGTGTTTGTAAATACACGTATGTTTATATATATATATGTATACATGCATGCATATATGCGCAAGTTTAATTCACAAGTCTTAGATGATTCGAGGCTATGTAGATTAGAAGATTTGGTCAAAGTGGCGCATAGAGAAATTGAACCTAGTACCATGGAAATGCGAATCGGTCTATGTTATGTCTCCACAATTCTTTCCTTCGGTTCTTCTACTGATTTATTTATTTATTTATTTATACAGAAATTCTTTTGTTTGCGTTTGTTTTATTTTATTGTGTACAGTCTACAACAAACAAAACGTCTCGCAAAGCAAATCTTGCCAGGTCACTCCGTAGCCTTTCAAATGATTCCTTGACAACAGATATCCTCTCATCTTCAAGTGAAGGTCGCGTATTTCAAAGACTGTTAGGGAAGACTTTTAGTTTCATTCTAAATATTTAATCAAAAGAATTATCGCATTTAAACTGAACGGATTATTTTGAAGGCGTAAGTTTTGCATAGAATCTTGTATTGTGCCCGTAGCACTGTTAACGTTGCGATAACAGAACTGAACAATCTCCCGTTTTTGTGCTTAAATCTTTATTAACCTTTAAGATAGGAATCCCACACTCAAACATCGTATAATATATTTCCATAGATGCTTCAATAAAGACCTTTAACATAGGCACAAAAAGTCAGACAGTTTGGAAGAGGACATGGAATTAATTATGTCAACTTCAGTACTTGACTGGCGCTTGTTGTATTCTTTATCCTCGGGAGATGAAAGGTGATTCGAGCTGAAAACGTAAAAGACGTAGTTGACTAATGCAAAAGACGGCGTCCGACGACAACTGAGTCCGATAATCCACTGCCTCAAGGCAAATTACAGCATCAGCAACAACAATAAAGTTATTAACACTAATGATCATAATCCTTTCTACTATAGATAGACGGCTTGAAGTTAGGAAGGCGGGGGATCAGTGGCTTACATCGACCCCAGTACATGACTGGTACTTATTTTGTCGACCCCGAAAGGATGAAAGGCAAAGTCGACCTCGGCGGAATTTGAACTCAGAACATAAAGACAGACGAAATACCGCTAAGCATTTCGCCCGGCGTGCTAACGATTCTGCCAGCTCGCCGCCTTATATAATAATAATAATAATAATAATAATAATAATAATAATAATAATAAAATAATGCGTGTATCTCTACTACTACTACAAGAACAAAAACAAATTACACGAACGTATATAAACAGGAGATACAAATATTACAGGCATTTCCCCCCACACACTAACTAAACATAGACGCACATAGAGGTATACGCATGCGCAAATAAAGACACATACAATAGGAATACAAAATGCAAAATGGCTGACCGTTAGTAGGAGCGACACACAAATAAGAAAGAAGAAAGCAAAGGACCACTGATGCGGTCACAGGAGAGTGACGAAAGAACTCTGACCGAAATAAGATTACGATTAATGTAAAAAATAAATAACGCTGAAGCAAAGTAACACCAAATATATAGTGCGTGTGTTTTTATTGGCTAAACTGGCAAAATGACCATTCCTAAATACAACAATATCTGTTTCAGCACACGATTTCACATCAAAAATCTTGCAAAACAAATATATAAACGTTACAGTATAGATAGTTATGCAAGTATCTATCTATCTATCTATCTATCTATCTATCTATCTATCTATCTATCTATCTATCTATCTATCTATCTATCTATCTATCTATCTATGTATCTCTCTCTCTGTATATATATATATGTATGTGTGTGTGTGCGTATATATAGGTATGTGCACACGCACACAGGCACACACACACACACACACACATATGTATACATGCGTACGTGTACATATATATACACACATACATACACACGCACATATATATATTCGATACATGCACTGAAACATATGCATTATATAAATAAAATCTAATAATTATTAAAACCAAATGCAAAGTGTTTACGATGTTACTCGTCCAACTAACGAAGGTAAATAAATGAACACATAAATAAATAAATAAATATGATACAAAAAACTAATTTAAGAACAAAATTCAGTCAATAAGGTGTGATAATAATAAAAAAAATCAAAGCATTATCGACAGCAACAGCAATTATAATGACGACGATGATGATGATGATGATGATGATGATGATGGTGGTGGTGGTGGTGGTGGTGGTGGTGGTATTGGTGATTGTGATGGTGGCTAATAATAATAATAATCACTAGTAGAAGCTTCTCCCGCAGCGCTAGTCATCTGTTTCCTTCTGCACAAGAATTTTATTGCTTCACCACCACCACCACCACCACCACCACCACCACCATCACTACTACTACTACTACTACTACTACTACTTACTACTACACAAGTGAGATACAACTGCTCTTTCTAGAAACAATTGTGTACGGTGTCTCTCGGTGTATTGCGAGGAGAGAGGAGGCGGCATATTTCGACCTCTCTCTCTCTTATGTTTTGTGTTCGATGTACAAATAGTTTAATTATTATACACCAATGATTTTACGCTCCACCGCTTTCATTCATTGACGTAATCGGTGAGGTTTAGTATCTTTTCTCCCCCTCTCTCCGTCTCTCTCTCGGTCTCGTTACTCATTTTCTCATACTCCACGTCTCTCTCTTTCTCTCTCCCTCATATTATTATTCTCTTAGACAATCATAGTTTGACCTCCGGTCTTTTACCGTTTTTATTGAAATCAAATGCGTATTCTCCCCCATCTCTCTCTCTCCCTCTCTCTCTCTCTCATCTGTCTTACTCTTTCTCTCTCATTTTCCATTCTGTCTTTATCTCAGTTTCTGTGTCTTTCTTCATCTTCGTCTTACCCAGTCAATTCTTTGTCCTAGGTCAACTAAACTCGAGATATTTGTGAAGACACAATTGCTCTGTCACGCTTCATTGGTTCTAGACTCACTTCAAAATATTAAATTGAATAGACATACTTCGACGGTAGGAGGGTAAGGGAAGTGGAAATTACAGCCTCGTTACCTGATGATGATGATGATGATGATGATGATGATGATGATGGTGGTGGTGGTGGTGGTGGTGGTGCCTTTGGTGCTCGTGCTGGTGGTGCTCGTGCTGGCGGTGCTGGTGGTCCTCATCGTAGTATTGAGTCGAGGATAGCGAATGATGTTAGTGAAAATAAAGGACTATGCAGGTACAGGTTTTTCTTCTGATGGAATGGTGTTTTCAATGATGATGATGTATGTATTTGTGGTTGCATTAGTGGAGGAAGCTGTGATAGATAGATAGATAATGAATAGACAGACGGATACAGCCAGACAGACAAATAAATAGATAGATAGATAGATAGATAGATAGATAGATAGATAGATAGATAGATAGATAGATAGATAGATAGATAGATAGATAGATAGATGGATAGATATTTCAGGAAATGGAGAAGTTCAATATATCCCAATGACTGGCTGTTTCATCATCTGAGTTTCCAGTCTGTCGCATGTGTGTGTATATGTGTATGCATACGTATGTATGCACGTGTACTGAAATGTTCACTATAAAATTATTTTAGCATTTTCTATTTTTTACTTGTTTTTCATATATATATATATATATATATATATATATATATATATATATATACAACACATATATATCTACACGCACGCATTCACACACTGATATCTGGAATTACTTCAACTCCTGGCCAACCTGTAACCAAGCTGGAGCAATCCCCTCACATTTCGCCATGTTCTAATAATCAGTTTTTCATTGATGACCGCGAATAGGAAACTATATCAGATACTGAGCTGATCACAGCAGATTTTGCATTTCGATCTTCGCCAAAATCCTCATCACTTTGCGCAATATCATAAGCGGCTTGAGGAAAACGCGTACACTATTTATAAATCTTTAAAATACCGATGAACTTTCTTGGGTTTCTTATTAATATATTTACGTGGTTCTAATCCGGCCAGTAACATCTGCATATATATAAGGCGCAGGAGCAGCTGTGTGGCAAGAAGCTTGCTTCCCTCACTACTGTGTGGACGCGTCGTTCTTCGCTGCTGGAGTCACGTCTTTGTATACCAACGTCGTGAATTATCGAAGCACAACTACTAGGTAAGACATTTGTTTTCTTGGGATTCAGTGGGGGTCTGTTGCTCGTGTTTATTTATTTTTGTCGAACAAGAAATATCCACTGAGTTCCACGCATTTGTCTGCCCGTGGTGGTGTTTAAAGCCTCACGTAGCGGTGAGAAGTGTGTCTTTGGCGCGTATCTCTCCGAAAATTGTGTATTTTTTGTGACTGCTTTGTGCCCTTGCCAGAATGATTACCAAGTTGGCCAGGAGTACCAGGACTGCCAGAAGAATTTGCTGGGTTTTTAAAACTGTTTTTCGTCTTCTTCCTTCTTGTATTTTTTTTTTTTGTTTTTTAACTTTGAACTTTTGTTTTTTGTGGACATTTTTCAAAAAAGAAATATGGCAAAGAAGATAAATAACACTGCATTGGAGTGGGAAATTGTCCCGCCAAAACAGTGGATGAAAGACTTTGAAGAGAGGACGGTGGTACTGCGAACGTGCTCCAAGTCGCTCGACGCCATCGCCCTCATTCAAAAGAGTAAAATTGTGAAAGAGTTGGCAGAATATTTGTCAACTATTAAATTCAACTCCAGGGGCGTCAAATATGCAAAGGTGTGGTTGCTGTTTGACACCCCTGAGGAGGCTCGCATTTTTGCGAACCAGCCCCTGGAGGGCAATAAAATTTTGTTTCTTCCCACGTATTGTGGGAGGAAGTTGACAAGAACTTGGGTTTGTGGGTTGCCACCTGGGATAAAACCCGAGTGGATAGAGGGAACTATTCGCCGGGGTCTGGGTAGCAACGGAGACAAGCTCCTTAATGTGAAAGTTTTTCCTACGGCTGATTGGATTGGGTCAAAAAATGTTTTGAACCGTTGGACCCAATCAGCCAATCTGGTTTTTCCAGATCTTTTGAAAATGGCCGGATGCAGGTACCCGGTAATTCTTGAGGGTCGCTCCACCCCCAGGTGCCATATAAAAAAACTGTCCCCAGTAACAAAGTAAGGTCCTGGAGTAGTTGGTTGAGACCTCTATAGAAGAGGGAACGAAGGCGGCCGAGGAGGCAAGAGGACTCCTCAAAGAAGGGCCGCAAAAGGAAGAAGGTGAGAAACAATGGGTACTCACCGAAGGATCCTAGGGATGAGGAAGGGGAAGTGAATCTCCCGGTCACGGAGAAGACGCACCCTCCCTCAGTTGAAAAGAAAAAAATAAGAGGAAGAGAAACGGGACATTGCCGGCAGTCGGTGACATAGTACCGGAATGTCCTGGAACCTCGACTGTAGGAGTTGTGCCACCGGCAAGGGAAGAGACACCATTGGCGAGAATTGTACCACCAAAGGTAGAATTGACTATCTCTCCCCCGGAGGAAGACGAATTATTGGTCTTATTCTATAGAGGCGGAGAGGTAGAAAAGATGGTGGAAAAGCACCATAAGGGAGTACCTTTAGCCTGCACACAGGATCTCGAATGGCCTCCGCAGATAGCTGTGGAGGTCATAACGTTGTCCGTGATGCGTAGGCTGCAGGGACTCAATGAGGAATATCGCTTGTATATGGCCGACGCCGATACGGCACCCACTGTGATCTTGAATGAGGTGTGGGTGATGGCGGAGTATGCGATGTTGAGGAGAAATAGTGATAAGAGGTTGAAAAGCCTCAGTGTTATTGAAAGTTCCGAGGTTGGGACTCAAAAGCCGGCAGCTCTTCAATATCTAGCCAAGGAATTAAGAAACTTACACAATGTAGACGTAGATGTCTTCAAAAACCAAAAAAACTGGACATTTTCCTATCCATTTTCCGATACCAGATGATCCGACTTCCCGCCATGAAATACAATCGAGGGTGGCAGAGTTAAAATTCTTCATAAATAAATGCTCCCCCACCTAAAAAAAAAAGGGGCACATCACATGCAAGAGTAGAGATATGAAAGCCCACGGCGCAGAAAACGACAAATATGTTTGAAGGCTATGGAAAGGGCACCATGCCACAGTGGGGCTCTAGTATGACTGCAGGCGTATGACCGAATGCAAAAGGGTTGGATACCTCTGAGTGGACCAGTTAGAAGTAAATGTTACACATTCATTCGACTCTCCACTTGCGACATTTACGGAGCAGAATAGATGTGAATACATTTACTTGTGTTTACTGAGCGGTATAAAATGGGATTATATCCAGTAAATTAATGTTGCATAGAATAGGGACAGCCTATGCATACATATATACATACGCACACATGCACGAACCTACACACACACGCGTGTATAGAAATATATACACACACAAATATATGATTAATAAGTTATAAATTAAATCATGCTGATAATTTCTAAAAAGAATGAAATCGTACTACACATTATTACCACCAACTACCAATTTCAAGAACTTCAAGAACTTCAAGAACTACGCATTATTACCACCAACTACCAATTTCAAGAACTTCAAGAACTACGCATTATTACCACCAACTACCAATTTCAAGAACTTCATAACTGATAGAATAAAATATTGAATGTACGAGGTCTGTACATTTTCTTCCTCGAATTCCTTAATTTCAATTTTAAATTTCTACTCGCTCCTCATGTTGTGGTGTGTGCGTGCGTGCGTGTGTGTGTGGTGTGTGTGTGTGTGTGTGTGTGTGTCTGTGTGTGAAATTATATAAAATGAACTCCCATAGTCGTTATTGACAATGAATATGCTTTATCAATAACAGCCACACTGTTTAGCTACCAACTAATTGCAGATGTAACTTGATATCACAAACAGCAACAAAGCCTACTGCATCCATTATCCGTCATGTGACAAGTAGCATACGAGTTAAAGAATAGTCATAAGGGGAGATAAATCTAACAAGATGGGTTTTCTCCTTTTAGAAAGCGAGCAGCGAGATATAAAGAAATACTGCCAATTATATTGAGATTTTCTCTGATTTTAGAAGATAACTGAGTCCGAGTATGAAGTATCCACTCCACCGTCCTTGTCACAGGCCCAGAACAACAGGCTTTAAAAAGCAAGAGGTGGAGCTGGTTAATTAATAAGATCTTAGATGCAATGTTCACGGATGGTGTGTCTTTGAATCATCTATGAGCTGGATCAGAGTTGATTGGGGCTTAGGAAACAAGAACATCATTTATAGTGAGAATTACGAAAAAAAAAAAACGAATAATGTAACAAAATTGATCGAGCGTCGCACAAAGTAATTTTGTTCGATTCTCACCAGGGTTAACTTTGGGGATAAAACAATGAATCAAACCAATTCCTAAGGAGAATTTTTGTTATTTTTATTCATGTACATTTGCTGATTTGTTTCACCATCGTATATCATCATCATGATGATCATCATCATCATTTAACGCCCACTTTTCCATGTGTATATAGGTCGGACAGGGTTTGTTGAGGTGGATGCTCTTGCTGTCGCCAACCCCCACCAGTTTGCATGTGTGGTTATATTTGTGGCATGGTTAGATTCGAACTTCATTTAAGAAAGGAAACGAACGATAACATCCCCAGTATGGCGATGATGATCATGTGATGGCAAGACAAATATACACAGAAACACTCGCACATTTAAACACACATCTGCAAGCACGCACACACACACACAGAGACATATACACTCACACACATACATACCTATGCATACATACACGACGGATCTCATTCAGTTTCCATTCAACAAATCCACTCGCAACCCTTTGGTGGGAGCGGAGGTGCAGTAAAAGCTCAAGGAGCCGCGCTGTGAGACTGAACTCATGACCACATGGTTGGTAAGTAAGCTTCTAAAACCATACTGCCATACCTGCGTCAATATCTATATATGTATGTATATATATGTATGTATATATATATATAATATATATATATATATATAATATATATATATATATATCTATATATATATATATATATATATATATATATATATATATATATATATATATATATATATATATATAATATATATATGTGCATAAACATATAGAGATGTGGGGGGGGGGGGGGTGAGCGTGCGCTTCTCATATTCTTGAAATATTTTATTAAAGTCTCTGACTTTTACGTTTTGTCCCCATCTTCACAGCCTGCCTCTGTTTATATGGCAACACAACAACTATGCATTTTAAAAGAGCTTTGTTAATAAAAGGGTTCCTAATGTTCTATCACGTATATACATACATGCATACATGCATTCATACATACACATATCCATACAAACATATATATACATGTATATGTAGATATAGACTGATACATACACAGACATACATATCTCTATAACTTTATACATATCTATCTATAAGTATATATAAACTTTTATATATACACACACTCACCCACTCACACATACACACACATATACATGTGCGCAAATTTGCACATATGCATATGCACACATACATCCATGCGTTCGTGTAAGTGCATATATGCATTTCTGTTTCTCTCTCTTTCAGTTTCTCTCTCTATTCATATACATATGTGATATGAGTATGCGTGTATCCCTACACACATATAAATATACCTGTGTGTGTATGTATATATATATATGTATGATGTATACACACATGTATGTATATATATATATATATATATATATATATATATATATGTACGTATGTATGATGTATACATACACACACGTATATATATATATATATATATATATATATATGCTTGTTTATATGTGCTTGTATGTGTTAATGAATGCATATACGCATGTATGCATGTACATCTTATTTCAACAGCTTTTCATTAAAGCTGTAATTAAATTTCACTCTCCTTAATGTCACCAACATTCTTCTCTTTTCTATCCTGTTATTTCAATACACGACCAAGAGAGCAACCATATTGATTGCCACCACAACCCCCCACCAACTTATTTGTCTTTTTTAATATTTCTTTTTTTTTATATATAATTTATGTTCTCCCTCTATTATTACATTTTTATTTAAATATTGGTTAGTTGGTTGGAGACTGAGGAGTTCGGTGTGGTAGCGTGTGTTACAAGAAACCGGCGATACTATTTATGTGTTTTATCTAATAAAATCGGCCATGTTATTTCCGTGTTGAAAACTAAACAATGAATCGAGTTTCCTTATTAATCTTTTGAGATTTTATGAAATATAATTTATAATTTATGTCTGACGTTGTAAATCGAAGCGAAGTCTTGATGATGGTTAACGAGAATCAATCTTTTGCGTTCGTTTTGACGGTAAAGGACAATTTGACATTTACTAAAGATGCTACTGCCTCTCTCTCTCTCTCTCTCTCTCTCTCTCTCTCTCTCTCGCTAACACACACACGCACACACACAAAGAATTATGAGAAGGGGATATGCAAAAATATATATCTGTTTATGTGTCTAAGTGTTGTAGTATACCCGAATAGGCGTAGGCATGGCTGTATGGTAAAGAAGTTCCCTTTGCATACAAGTGCTTTCCAGTTCAATCCCACTGCGTGGTACCTCAACAAAGTGTTTTCTTCTATAAACGCAGACCAAAAGAATATGGTTGAAAGACGAGAAGAAACCCAAAGATCTTGTGGTTCAACGTCTTCCAAAATAATGATCATACTCCACAGTACGACATTCACTAGCTGTTATCACTGTGCTGTTGTTGTTGTTGCTGCTGCTGCTGTGGCTGCTGGTTGTTGTTGTTAAGCAACAAGACGGGTAAGGGTGGTTAGGTGATGGTCTAAGGCTTAGGGGCGGGAGACCCCCACTTTGGTCGTCTTGTAGTCGAGGGCTCTTCGTTGACGCCTGACACCACTGAGAGGTGGCCCTCGAAGTCGCTGGAAATGGAGATCTCCAGGTCCAAATTCTTGAACGGCTCTTGCTGCTGCTGTTGCTGCTGCTGTTGCTGCGGCTGCTGGTGATGATGGTTCTAATGTGTACAGTCCTCAAATCAACCTGGATCCTACAAACACATTATTGATTATATTTCTGACGTAACCAGTCTGTTTTTTCTTTTCTTAAAGTATCAAATATGACAGTATCAAAAGTAATTTTTGCTCTTTCTGAGATAAGAAGATGCGATTTGATAAACATTTTGGCTGTTATTTTTAACAAGTTGAACGATTATGTAAAGTCTCGTCCGGAAATTCGACATTTTGACATGCTGTGGTTAATAGCTTTATGCAAATTTTTTTTTTTTGGGGGGGGGGGAGTTTATACCAGATTATTGCAATCTAAATGAACAGTCAGCTTAAATAAATTTTAAAAATAAAAAGGCCAATACAACCGAATAAAAATTTCAACACAACTCTTGCAAAAATAAACACAAACGTATACACACAATAAATCTCGTTTGCAACGAAAGGAGGCGTCAGTGGCTAGGCGTTGGTTTTTAAGGACACGTCACATATCGCTGTTGCTGATCAGTAAAGACAGAAGTTTGTTTCTCTGACCAAGCCTAAAGAAGAAGAAAAAGAGAGAAAAGTAAGAAGGTCGCTTAGAAAAACAAGCAATCACGTTAAGATATTGTAAACACTCGCTATGAGAAAAGTTAGAGAAAAAAATTGCCAACTTTTTTTCTTTCTATGAATACAATTTATCTGGGTTTTTTAATTTATGAATTTTTTTTATTGTGTGTGCGTGTGTGTGTGTGTGCACCCGCGTGCGTGTGGGAGCAAAGAAATGGAAAGGAAGATAGTGAAAGAGAGGAAGGAAGAGAGAGAAAAACTGAATAGAAAAGGTGTGAAGAAAAAGGAAAGAGAGAGAGAAATGAAAGAGGGGTGTGGAGAGCGGATATCATAAGGGTTGTGGTATCTGTGCGTTTTTGAATAGAGACCTGGGATTTGCAATATAGCAAGGGATGAGATTACAGTGGGGAAAAAAAGCTGAAACAGTTCTGAATGACAGGCAAGAGAAACAAAGAGAAGAGAGATAGAGGGACAGAGAGTGAAAGAGAGAGGGGGAGAGGAAGAGGAGGAAGAGAGAGCAGGAAAGAGAAATAGAAAGAGAGAGGGGAGGAAGTGAGAGCAGGAGAGAGAGAGAGAAAGAAAGTAAAAATCTGGACAGAGGGTAATAAGGAAAGAGTGGATAACAAAAATGAATGTAATAGAGAAGGAAAGAATGAGAGAGGCTGAGGAAAGAGAAAGAGGAAGGGGGAGAAAGAGGGAGAAAGGGAATAAGAGAGAGAGACAGAGTGATAGAAAGAGAGTTACAGTAGATGCGGAAGGAGTCAAATATGAAAGTAGGTGTGTGTGTGTGTTGGTATGTATGTTTGCGTGCGTGTTTGTGCGTGTGTGAGGGGGAGACAGAGAAAGAGAGAAGCTATATGTGTGAGCATGCACTTCGGGTGGGTTATGCTGCAAATAAGACACACACATTGGTTATATTTCACCTCTGATTTATCAGTTAGTAGATAATTAGTTAATTATTAGATGGATTAATTAATGTATTGTTTTGATAAACTATCGTGCAATCGTTGTCTCTGTGACCACAAGCACCTCTGTTCTATACTTTATTTCCTCATTTCTACTTCAGCATTCGTATATGTGTATTTGTGTGTGGTGTGTGTGTGTGTGTGTGTGTGTACATACAGGTAAACATATATATATATGAGTGTGTATATACGTACATGTACAGATAGATAGATCGATAGATAGATAGATAGATAGATAGATAGATAGATAGATAGATAGATAAACATGCAGGTAGATAGGTTGGTAGGTAGGTAGGTAGGTCGAACAGGATAGAAGGGTAACATTAAGGAAGAACCAAAGAAAAGTGACACAGACATGGTGAGTTATATAAAATGTAGAATATATACCAGAGGTGGAGAATAGCAGAAGTGAGAGGCGAAATAGAGAAAGAGAGAGAGACAGAGAGACAGATAGACAAAAAGAGAGACAGGGAGATAAATATAGAGAAAGTGTGATTGTGTATGTTGTTTGTGCATGCATGTGTGTGTGTGTGTGCGTACATAGAGGTAAGAATGAGTCACAGGGTGCCTGATGTGGCTAATAAGGGGTGAAGAAGAATCGGGAATAAACGAGAGAAAGAAGAATTGGGTGAATTCGGTTAAGAATGGGGTAAGTCTATGTACAGGGGGATGGGTGTGTGCGTAAAGAACGGTTAGGATGATGAGGGGAGGCTGGAGGAGTGATAAAGATATCAGTCATATAATATAACTTATTCTTATGAGATGGGATGTCCTCTTTAATGAAAGGTTGGTATTAATGCGATGTTTGTTTCTCAGTTCACAAACCGGAAGTACCAAACACCGTACACACACACACACACATCCACACATACATTTATATATGCCTTCATATACAAACATATGCACACATATATACGTATGCGTGTGTGCGTGTACATACAGCATACATGCTTACATACGTACATACATACATACATACGACATACATACATACATACATACATACATACATACATACATGAATACATACATTAGCTTAGTTGACCTAAACAACACATCTTCGAATGTGACACTCTGAGAAATACAAATTCTTCCTTGAACCTACCGCCGACTTAAATGAATAATTATTACTTTATTGGTCACAGAGAATAAAACGCTCATGGAAGTGCTTTTAATTTTGCACTGATATATATATATATATATATATATATATATATATATATATATATATATATATATAATATATATATATATGTATATATATATATATGTATATATATATATATAATTTTGCTTATAATTTTGCACTTATTATATATAAAGGAAAGTTTACGAAAATAAACAAAAGACGAAGGCAGGTGGAGTACAAACAAACAGATGTATTAGTATAGCGTCAGGAATAGAAAAGGTCTTTTAAGTTTCGAGCCTACGCTCTTCGACAGAAAGATACACAGAAAAAAAACAAGGAGAGAAAAAATGCATGTAGTATATATATATATATATATATATATATATATATAAACAAGCAGATAATTAGGTTTCATTCATCGACCCAATTTTCACTTAATTAATCTTTGCATGGTTCCGATTAGTTTGTTGACCCTATACAAAGGCATCGCCAATTATTTCATAGAATTTGATTACCATTCGATCAAGCATTGAATATTGCTGCCATTTTGGGTTTGGTGCCACCTCTGAGCGTCTTAACTTGCTTGATCGAATTTGGAATCCAGATGTCAAAACGCTGGGTTCTTCGTGGTGTCTTTTTTTATAAGTATTTCCATGATCATATCTTTGATGAACTTTTTGGTCTAGAACCCTCTGTAAAGACCTTTAAATGTGTCATCCACTTCTCTTCCAACACAAACCGTTTCTCTATTGAACTTCCAGGAAGTCTTTTTATTCTAATAGCTTCTTTCCTCTAATTGCTGGTCTTACTACCATCATCTAGTTTTCCACTCATTTATAATATTCACTCCTTTAATTTTTCTACCGATCGACATCTTTTTAATTTCTAGGCACTTTTTTTCCTTTCTTTTACGCTATGGTAAGCTGAAGACTTGTTTTGGGATAGAATCGTATAAAAAATTTATTGTTCTCGTTATTCATAAAATACTTTTGTTCAAATTAAAAAAATTTTTCTTACATATTAAAATATTGGGATTTGACATTTCTGATCATGAAGATATCGTACGTCTCTTCCAATAGCATAATTGAATTATTCACATTTGACAGATATTTATCCTCATCTTGTTTGTTGTTAACACAACGTTTCGACTGATATACCCTCCAGCCTTCATCAGGTGTCTTGGGGAAATTTCGAACCTGGGTCTCATTCCTAAGGTATTTTTCGATGTTATTATTATTATTATTATTATTATGTATTATTATTCGTATTATTATTATTTTATTATTATTATTCAGTAGTTTTATTTTTATAGCGTGCTTTCACTTTACTACAGAGCGCAGCTCTGTGTGCCTTGGGTATGTGCTGTGATTTGTTGTGATGCTCTGGTGGTTACTGTATGGAAAGTGTTCTGCGTAGGATGTGTGCAGTGCCTAGTAGTGCAATTTCTGTATGTTATATGTGTTGTAAGTCCTGGTGTTTTGCTATGTATTTGTCTGAATATTTTTTTATCATTCCTAATGCACCTACTATGATAGGAATTGTTTCTGTTTTTAGACTCCACATTCTGGTTACCTCTATTTCCAGGTCTTTGTATTTTGAAAGTTTCTCCATTTCTTTTAGAGACACGTTGTCATCTGCCGGTATTGATACATCAATTAGAAAGCATTTTTTTTCTTCATGATCTCTGACAACTATATCTGATCTGTTGGCCTTAATTTCTCTATCTGTGTGTATTATTATTATTATTATTATTATTATTATTATTATTATTATCATTATTATTATTATTTATTTTTATTATTATTCAGGTCACTGCTTTGAATCGAACTCGGAATTTTGAGGTTAGTAGCCTGCGCTCTTAACCGCTACGTCATATGCCCGTTAAATGTAAATAATGTAAATAATGTAAATAATTCCTCATCTCTTAAATATAGAACTGTATAATTTAATTCTTGTACTGATACACTTAATGTAATTTTTAATTACTAACAGATAACACTTAAAATTGAATTCCATTGAATTTAATAGTTTCGATTAAACTATTTATGCAAAATATTTTTTAAATTTCAATGTTGCATTAACTGAGCCGTGGTTATAAGAGCACTTTATAAGAGGTGTTGAAAGTGTCGTCCTCCATTTTCCATAAGTCCGCGAGAAATGTTGCACAAAGAACGCAACTCGTGTTACAGGAACTGAACTTGGAAGTACTCTAACGTTCATCATATTTACCTGACCTTGCACCAACTGACTATCATGTTTTCCTGGAATTAGACAACTTTTCACAAGGAAAAACTTCAAATTTGAAGAAGATGCAAAAACAGCTTCTCGTGATTTCATCAGCTCTTGCTCTCCAGAATTCTTCGCTGCCAGCTTGAATAAGCTACCAATAAAATGCCAAAATTGTGCTGATAAATTTTGGTGCATACTTTGATTGTTTTTTGTTGAGATAAAGTAAAATAAACTTTCAGTTCAAAATCGGACATTTCATTCTTAATGATCTGATATATATATATATGTATGTGGTATACTATATATATATATATATATATATAGATATATATATATATATATATATATATATATATATATATGTATATAGTATATGATTATGTATGTATAACGGGAAGCTTTATAAAATAAACAAAAGACGAAGACAGGTGGAATACAAACAAACAATTGTATTAGTATGGCGCTCAGAATATAAATAAAACAAGTTTTTACGTTCGAGCCTACGCTCTTCAAACAGAAAGATACACAGAAAAGAAACACAGAAAAAAACAAGGAGAGAAAAAAAATGCGTGCAGAGGCTAGCGAATCAACATGTGTATATATATATATG
>NW_021835163.1:37500-42099 GCF_006345805.1 Octopus sinensis | reverse complement strand
AGAAGAAGAAGAAGAAGAAGAAGAAGAAGAAGAAGAAGAAGAAGAAGAAGAAGAAGAAGAAGAAGTAGAAGAAGAAGAAAGAAAGAAGAATAACGACAACAGCAACATGAAAACGACCTTTGAAACTGAATGTTTGTGGAGTGCAAAGATGAAGTTGAAAGGTGTTGAGCTTCGAAGAGAATCTGAGGAATTGTGGCGAGAGAAAAATATTTGAAGAATGAGAGTAAAGAGAGAATGGGAGAGTGAGGAGAAGTGAGAGAGAGAGAGAAGAGAGTGAGCATAGAAAAGGATTAAAGAGAGGGGAAAGAGTAGAGAGAAAGGAACGAATAAGGAGGGTGGGAGAGTAAGGAAAGAGAACAGAAAAGGGTGAGTGAGGAGGAGGAGGAGGAGTAAGAAGAAACAATAGAATCAGAAGAATTGAAAAAAAGAAGCAGCAGCTGCAGCAGCAGTAGTAGACGCAGAAGAAGGAGGGGGAGAAGGGAGAGAAGGAGGAGGAGGAGACGAAGAAAGAAGAAGCGGATGGAGGGAGAGAGAGTGAAAATCATTAAGGAGCCGTGTGACTGAAAGATCAGATGGCTGAGAGATGTGGAGCAATGGAGGATCCGTCTGGCACTATATCGAATTGGTAAATACCTTAGACAAATCGGAAGTCTGTGAAATTTGTCTAAAAATGTCAAGATTAAGGTAGTTGCAGGAATGTCACAAAGACTTTGTAGGTAACTGTGCTGACAGGCAAATGGATAGACATATTGTGTGTATGAGTGGCTGTTTGTGTGTGCGTGCGTGTGTTCGTGTGTGTGTGTTTGTATGTGTGTGTTTGTTTGTGTGTGTATATACAGAGATAGATCGATAGATATATATCTATAGATAGATAGATAGATAGATAGATAGATAGATAGATAGATAGATAGATAGATGGATAAATAGCTAGCTAGCTAGCTAGATAGATAGATAAACAGAGGGATAGATAGCTAGATAGACAGAGAGATGGATGGATAGATAGATAGATATAGATAGATAGATAGCTAGATAGACAGAGGGATGGATGGATAGATAGATAGATGTCTACAGTTATACACGCGTAAACAAACAGATATTGTTTACGTCATAATAATTTAGAAACTTCGAGCGATATGGAATAAACCGCTTTTAACTGTATAATTCGAAGTAAATAAAACTAGAAAGTATATCATGCTATAGTTTATAGCTTTAATTACTTCGAGTTCGACTGTTAAAAACAAGTTACTATATATATATATATACATAAACCTACATATACATATGTACACGCGCACGCGCACACATACATATACGACGGGCTTCTTTCAGTTTCCGGTTACCAGGTTCACTCACAAGGCTTTGGTCGGCCCGAGGCTACAGTAGAAGACACATGCCCAACGTGCCACGCAGTGCGGAACCATGCGATTGTGGAGCAAGCTTCTTACCACACAACCAATCTGTGCCTATATATATATATATTACTCTTTTACTCTTTTACTTGTTTCAGTCATTTGACTGCGGCCATGCTGGAGCACCGCCTTTTAGTCAAGCAAATCGACCCCGGGACTTATTCTTTGTAAGCCCAGTACTTATTCTATCGGTCTCATTTGCCGAACCGCTAGTTGACGGGGACGTAAACACACCAGCATCGGTTGTCAAGCAATGCTAGGGGGACAAACTCAGACACACAAACACACACACACACACACACACACACACACACACACACACATATTATATATATCGGCGCAGGAGTGGCTGTGTGGTAAGTAGCTTGCTAACCAGCCACATGGTTCCGGGTTCAGTCCCACTGCGTGACATCTTGGGCAAGTGTCTTCTGCTATAGCCCCGGGCCGACCAATGCCTTGTGAGTAGATTTGGTAGACGGAAACTGAAAGAAGCCTGTCGTATATATGTATATATATATTTATGTGTGTATGTGTGTGTATGTTTGTGTCTGTGTTTGTCCTCTTAGCATTGCTTGACAACCGATGCTGGTGTGTTTACGTCCCCGTCACTTAGCGGTTCGGCAAAAGAGACCGATAGAATAAGTACTGGGCTTACAAAGAATAAGTCCCGGGGTCGATTTGCTCGACTAAAGGCGGTGCTCCAGCATGGCCGCAGTCAAATGACTGAAACAAGTAAAAGAGTAAAGAGTAAAGATATATATATATATATATATATATATATATATATATATACTAGTATGTATCTCTCTCTATATAAACGGCAGTTTGTCTGTGTGTGTTTCTGTGTGTCTGTTAGGTTGTACCCTCACCCTGACCACGGCTTTCAACCGATTCTGATGAAACTTGACACACACATAGACCAATGTCATAATTCAAAACTAACGCAGCGAAAATTTTGAAAACTTCCCCCAGTTCTGAAAAAAATCGATAAATTCGACATGGGGTCGAGAATCAGAAACACAAACCACAGACTGTCTAAGGGACGCAACTCCACCTTTTTAACTCTCAAAAAAATTTACCATCATTTTTTTTTCCCATTTTTTTGCCATTTTTTGGCTATAACTCTCTAAAAATGCTTTATAGTTATTTCCCTTACAAACCCGAGCAACGCCGGGCGATACTGCTAGTATATATATATAAGTTTGGGAATTATTTTTAGGAGAGACAGTTATAATTGTCCTAGAGGCTATTGTAATTTTACGAATATCATTACTAATAAGCTGACCTGCCACCTTTAGTTATTCCAGATTGAAGGAGACGGCCATAACAACATTTTGATCCCATCCTACACTGCTTGCCACAGCTGACGAGTTTGCAGAATGCAGTTAAGACGTTACGACAATTTGGCAGCTGGCTATGCAATGAAGCTTTGTGTTAAAGTCGGCAAAAACGCTACAGAAAATAAATGCTCCAGACTGGTCGTAGATTAATTTGTACGAGTCGAGTTTTTTGCTATCAAACAGTTTGAAGCGAGTGCATCAACTGCATGTAGAATTATTCATGAAGATCTGAATATGCGCAAAATTTACGCAAAGTTTGTTCACAGGTTGTTGCTCATTGACGAACAAAAGGAAAGGCGCGTTGGTGATAGCAGGGAGGTGGTTGACCTTATTGCCTCCAATACAAGAATATTTGTGTCTCTGGTGACCTGTGATGAAAGCTGAACCTACAGTTATGATCTGGAGACCAAGAGACAGACTCCCTAATGGATCCCCCAGACCCAAGAAGGCCAGGCAAAGGTTATGATGAGCCCCTTTTTCAACAGCAAGCGCATCATCTACTTCCACTGGGTTCCTTCTGACCCAACGGTCAACAAAGAGAACTTTGTGGAGGCTTTGAGGGCATTCAGGAAGAGGTTTCGTCGCAAAAGGTCAGAGGTCTTGCACACAGGTCGGCGGGACATGCACCAGGACAATGCACCAGTCCACAATTCCGTCCTGGTAACCAATTACTTGACAGAGATGGGCATCAAAGCTATCCCTCATCCTCCCTACAATCCAGACCATGTCACTCAACGCAACAGAGGCAATCAAAGAATCATAGAGGTCCTCCTTATAAACAAACTGAGACCAGCTATAAACAACAAAAAAGAACTACACAAAGCAGACGGGTTATTATAGCAACATCAGCCTGCACATATCACTGTTCTCCCCCACACATCTGAGCAACGGCTTTTTCCATCCCTCGCTTTTTCCACATGTCCTGAAGAAGGGGTCATATCCCCGAAATATAGAAATACAAGCTAAAACTACTACTTTGCTTTATTTTCTTTTTGTTTCTTTTCGCATTGTACCAACCTTACCCAAGTCTCTCTTATATATACATACATACATATGTGTGTGTGTGTGTGTGTGTGTGTGTGTGTGTGTGTGTGTATTAATACAAGCACACACAAGAACCTGACAAATAAATCACAGACTCTGTGTGGTGTAGTTCAGGGTGTGAACCGACTTCAGAATAAAACCAAACTCAATGGAACTAGAGATACCTCGGTAGTTAGAACGATATGTTCTCTCTTAAAACGGTTATAACATAGCTGAAATATGACCGATATTGGAGTACTACTCATATTAACAGGACGGCGCTGCTGCTGCTGTATGGAGGGGGATGTTGGGGAGTCGCATAGGCTAACTACCCAGACCCGCACGTTCCACCCGATTTCCATCGCAACCTGTCAATTTTAGTGTCTAATCTTTAAGACATTCCACTCCTTCCACCGTTCTTTCCGTTCCTGCCGCCTCTGTATAGTATATATATATATATATATATATATATATACACACACACACACATATATATATATATAATATACATATATATATACATGTATATATAAGTGTATGTGTATATACATAAAATATGTATACTATATTTACATACGTACATATACTTACACTACATACTGTATCTACATACCTAGATATGCATATACATACATACATACAACATACATATATATATATATATATATATATATATATATATATATATCTTATATATATATATATATATATATATATAGACAATAAATATATATATAAATACACACACACACATATATATATACACTTCATACATTCTATATCGCTTTTCTCATTATCGTCGGCGCAATGTTTTCTCGTATTTTCCC
>NW_021835163.1:30000-35000 GCF_006345805.1 Octopus sinensis | reverse complement strand
CTAACAACAAGTGTGTTAACGTCTCTCTCCTAAACATTAAGGAAGTCCTTCCGGAGATCGATGTTATCAGAAGCGAAATTGTCTGCAAAGCGAATATAAGTGAAAGTACAACAAGTCACTGTATTTGAGAAGAATATTTTCGCTTTTGATATAGTGTTTTGCAACTAGAACATACTCGCGAATACACGTGTTAAAACGCACGTGTGTTACTTCCCGAAATCGAAGTGAATTTTATTCTTCGTCTGTGAATCAACAAGACACAGGATATTTCGTTTTGATGTAATCTGCGGTGTTCTGAAAAAAGCCTCTGAAAAATTGCTGCTTAATACCAATCGCTTAGGGAAATACAAACTGTTGCACGTGCTAAATCGAAACTCAAATCCCTTTTGTTTACAAAGCGCTTGGAGAATAAAAGGTCTGTCTTGTCTATCTATTTTGTCTATCTATCTTCCTTTCTCATAAAAAGGAATCGCGTAAGTACTCTCTCTCAGCCGGTAAGGTAAGGAAAAAAAAAAAAAAAAAATTACTTATTTTGTTATCATTAGTGTTCTTTCAAACAGAAAATAATAATATATCTATGTGTATGTATATGTGTGTGTTAGAAGTATAGCCACAATTATTTTTAGAAGACATTGTTTTAAAATCTCTATGTGTATGTATATGCGTGTGTTAAAAGTATAGTCGCAATTAGTTTTTATTTTAGAATACATTGTCTGTAGCGACAAATACATATTTTCTTTTCTCTTTTTCTTGCTTAATTTCTGTAAAATCTCTTGGATTGTTTTCTTTCAGCTATTTCATTATTATTATTATTGTTTCTTTATATACTCACTTGGTACTACTGTTTATATATGTGCGTGTGCACACATGTGTATATGTTGTGTATGTGTATGTATGTATACGAGTGGTGTGTGTTGTACAAATAGCTTCGCTTAGAATTCTCCCCTCTCTCTCTCTCTCTCTGTCTGTCTTTCAGTTTCTCTTACTCACGCTCTCCTGTCTCTTCATAGCTCTCATTCTATCTTACTCCCCTCTTTCAAATATATAAATTCTCTCTATATTTCTTCCTTCTCTCCCTATCTCTTCAGTTTCTCTCCCGCTTCTCCTTGTCTCTCCATTTCTCTCTTCTAACTTACTCTCCTCTCTCGGATACATATAAGGACATAGACGCTTTCTCTCTCTTCCTTCAGCTCTCGGTCTCTCCTCTTCCTCTTCTCTCTTACTCTCGGCTCCCAATTTCTCCTTAAGTACATAGACGCTCCCTTTCTCTTCTAACTTACTCTCCTCTCTCGGATACATATAAGGACATAGACGCTTTCTCTCTCTTCCTTCAGCTCTCAGTCTCTCCTCTTCCTCTTCTCTCTTACTCTCGGCTCCCAATTTCTCCTTAAGTACATAGACACTCCCTTTCTCTACTTTCTTCCTACCCCCTATTGCAATATTAGATTAATATAAATTAATATAATATAATATAATATAATTCCTCCCTTCCTCACAATCACAATCTCTTCCTCTCTCCTCCCTTCTCTCCTTTTTCCCTCACAGCTTCTCTCTCTCTCCCGCTACAACGGAATGGACAACATGCAAAAATTAGAGGTGAATGCAAAACTGGCGTCAACAAAAGCCAGCGTAACTGGACGAAAGTAGAGCTGGAGAGTTTTCATCAGAGGATGGACCTCGGCCGACAGATCGCAACACCACTAAAAACATAGCGGCGACCCTGAAAAGCCATGGCTTTATGAGGACGTTGGCGCAAGTAGAGAGAAGAAAAGAGAAGTCGAAAGGGCCTACACTCTCATTGCACCACACATGGCTTTGCTAAGCCAAGTCCTCAAGGTGGACAAAGACAAAGAGAGAGAGATGGAAACAGGAAACACCAAACACAGAGTGTCAAAAAATGACACGCCCACTGCCACAGTCGAAGAAGGCAAGCAGGGCAAACAACAGATAGGCGGCGATGGGGAAACAGAAAATAACCACCCGGATGAAAAGACCTATGCAGAAAGGAACCAGTGGACAACCGTCCAACGGGGGGAAGAAAAAACAGAGAGGAACTGGGGACAGGAAACCCAGATAACATGCAAATTCTTCCGGAATGGAACCTGCTGGCATGGAGAAACAGGGGAAGGATGCAGGTTCGCTCATCCCAGGCCCTATGGAAATTGCATCAAACCCACTCGACCAAAATGCCTAACCAAAACCAGAACAAACAAGCTGCCCCAGAAATATGCAGACATAGTGCGTAATGCCCCAACAAGGAGAAGGCGCACATTTGCAGAGGAAATGCAGACGGCGGCAGCAGAACAAAGAAATTTTGTGGAAATGGCAGAGAAAATTGTGGGACAACTGGCCTGGATACATCGTCTTCAGAGCCAGGGGCACTCACAACAGCACTCAAGACCACCACAATCAAGGGACCACCACAATCAAGGGTGGCCACCGCTGACGCCGGCCCAGGTGCCACACTGTCAGCCTTTATTGACACCCCGGGTGTCTCACCAGTGCTTCTGCTGAATGTCAGAGGTCTGGTGAAACCCACTAATATGGGTAAAATTCCTTACCTTAGGGACTTGAGCACAAGCAACCATGCAATATGCATAGCGCTGACTGAAACGCACCTGTCAAGCAGTATAGCAGATGCAGAAATACACATACCGAAGTATACTGTTTTTCGGTCGGACAGGAAGGAAAGAACTCATGGTGGGGTTGCCCTGTACGTCCGTGAAGATGTCACACCCATAGTACTGTTGACACACTCAAACTCAGTCTGTGACACACTGATAGTACACATGAAACAACCGAAAAGAAATATGTGTCACATATCGGCCACCAGACACCCCTAGTCATGAAGGAGTGTTTGAAGATAGCCTCAGAAGAATAGAAGAAGTCCTGGACAAACTGGACCAGGGTAACACCATTCTACTGCTGGGAGATTTTAACCTTCCGAAAGTCAAATGGCCAGATGGCCATCTCCTCCCTGGAATGACATCATTTGAACAGAGACAGACAGAGTCCTTGTTGGCTCTCACACGCAAGTTTTTCATGGAGCAAGCAGTGCTTTGGCCAACAAGAGGTGAGAATGTCTTGGACCTCTGTTTCACAAGCAACCCGATGCTCATCCACAACATAATGGTAACACCTACAATTCTCTCAGATCACAACTTAGTAGAGGTAATGATATATGGTATGAGAGAGTTAGTTAGTGAGACGCAGCCATTAGAAAATACCACAGGCCTATCCAGTCTAAACTTCCATAAGGCAAACTGGAAGAAGAAGATCAACGAAGAGATCCGAAAACATGACTGGAGTGACTTCATCACCACACAAGACACCAACACACATTTCCAACATTTCATGACAACAATACAGAACATATGCCATAAGTTTGTCCCGGAGAAAAAAGCCAGCGGGCATAGGAACGTTATTCCCAGAGACAGGAAAATACTTATGAGGCGAAGAGCTAAGCTCTCGAAGCAACTGAATGCACGGCAGAGAAACAATGAGGGACTCCACCTGAAACTTTTTGAAACGGAAACTGCACTCAAACTTTCCTATAGAGAGAGAGGAGAGAGGGCAGAGAGAGAAGCCAGGGCCATAGAGAATATTAAAACAAACCCTAAAGCCTTCTTTAATTTGCGGCGAAAGAAACCACCTCGGTACACTGCAAGATTGGCCCACTCTTTGATAAAAGGCTCTCTAACTGAGGACCCCCAAGGGATAAGTGAAATACTAAAGGAACAGTATAAAAGTGTGTTCACATCCCCTCTGGGGCACATGCAAATCACAAACCCAGAAGTTTTCTTTGATGCCACAACACTCCAAAACCAAACAACAACCATCGACCACATAGACATAACAGAGAGGGATGTAATATCTGCCATAGAAGAAATGAGAATAAACTCAGCTGCTGGACCAGATGGATTCCCAGCAGTCCTCCTAAAAACATGCAGGCATGCCCTAGCGGGACCACTGAAGAAGCTCTTCAGTGGTTCCTTGGCTAACGGTAAACTGCCCAGGGCGCTAAAAGAAGGCAACATATGCCCTATCCACAAAGGAGGGAGTAGAGCAGAGGCCAAAAACTACAGGCCAGTCTCCCTGACGTCACACATAAGTAAGGTCATGGAACGAATCATCAGAAAAAAACTGATCACGTTCCTCGAAGAAGAAACTAACCGTCTCACTGACACACAGCATGGCTTTCGCCCAGGAAGAAGCTGCCTTACGCAGCTGTTACAACACTACGACTGGTACTGAAACAACTACTGGATCGCTCACAGGTGGATGTGTATATCTCGACTTTGCGAAGGCCTTTGACAAGTCGACCACGGAGTGATATGTCACAAATTACTCGACTCGGCATAACAGGAAAAGTAGGTGAGTGGATACATGACTTCCTGAAGGACAGAAGCCAGATGGTTGCAGCCAATGGAGCCCTCTCGGGAAAGACACCAATAGCAAGCGGGGTGCCACAGGGCACAGTCTTGGGACCCTTGCTGTTTTTGGTGGCGCTCTCTGACATGCCCTTGGTAGCACAAACAAACATCCTCACTAGCTATGCTGATGACACAAAGGTAGCACAGGCAATCAAAAACCCAGCTGATGCTGACCTTTTACAACAAGATCTGGATGCCATACAAATGGGCTGAAGGCAACAACATGCAATTTAATGCTGGTAAATTTCAAGCCTTACAAATCAAGCTGTAAACACATATACATTACAACACAACTATACTGGTCCAGGAGGGATCGAAATCCCAGTATCGAAATCAATACGGGACCTGGGGATAGACATGAGTGACGATGCATCTTTTTCTTCACACATCACGAAGGTGGCGACAATGTGCAGACGACTCACTGGCTGGATCCTGAGGACATTCCGGACAAGAGACTGCGAGACCATGTTGACACTATGGAGGACATTTGTCCTAAGCCGCCTGGACTACTGCTCCCAACTGTGGTCACCGCATAGTGTCAAACTAACCACAGAGCTTGAGACAATC
>NW_021835163.1:12500-25000 GCF_006345805.1 Octopus sinensis | reverse complement strand
TGTATTAGTATGGCGCTCAGGAAATATAAATAAAACAAGTCTTTAACGTTTCGAGCCTACGCTCTTCAACAGAAAGATACACAGAGAAAAAACACAGAAAGAAGGAGAGAAAAAAAATATGCGTGCAGAGGCTAGCGAATCAACATGGCGATCTGATTTCGGCCAGAAGTCAAAGATCAAACGTGAGACGCAAGAGCGAAATTAGGGGAGATAATAGGGTTGATAATAGGGTTAAATGACCTCGCTCCAACATAAGAGTGTGTGTGTATGTATGAGAAGAGTGTGTGTGTGTATGAGAGAGTATTAGTGCGTATGAGAGGTCTGGACGTGTGTATGTATATATGATGTGATGTGTAAAGTCGTATGGTGTAGTGTAGATAGAGGAGATGAGGGAAGAGGGGGAGGTAAGGGGGGAGGGTGAGGGGGAGAAAGAAAGGGGAGAAGAGGGGAGAAGGAAAGGGGGAAGAGGAGGGGGAAGGGGGAGAAGGAAGGAGAGGAGAAGAGAAGGGGGAGAAGGAAGGAGAGGAGAAGAGGAGGGGAGAGGAGGAGGGAGGATAGCGGGAGAGGGGAGAGAGAGAAGGGGAGTGAGGGAGCAGAGAGAAGAGAGGGAAGTGGAAGAGGAAGAAGGAGGGAGGGAGAAGAGGGAAGAAGGGAAGAGGAGTAGGGTGAAAGGATGAAGGACTGAAGAGAAGTAGGGGTCGGGGGAGGTTAGATGAGGAGGGGGAGAGTTGAGACCAAACGGCGTATAAGAGCGAAGAGAGAAGATTAATTCCTGTTCACGGCGCAAACGGGAATCCGGATGGCCTCTGTGTAAGGACAAACCGAACACAGACAGGTGTTGCAAGGAGTGACCGGTGGAGCGGAAATGGCGTGAGACCGGTGTGTCGTTCGCAAGGCGGATGTCACGAAGGTGTTCCGCGAATCGGTCAGCCAAGCGGCGTCCCGTTTGTCCGATGTACAAGGAATGGCAGAGAGAGCAAGAGACGCAATAGATAATATTGCTGGAGGTGCAGGTGAAGGAGTTGATGATGCGATAGGGTCGATGATGGGTGCCAGTGAGGAGGGTGGTGTTGGAGAGGTAAGGGCAAGTGCGGCAACGTGGGCGGGAGCAGGGGAAAGAGCCAGGTTGGGAGGTAGGGTCAGGGAAGGAGCTGTGGACCAAAAGGTCTCGAAGGTTATGGGCTCGTTTGAAAGAGGGGAGGGGTCGGTTAGGGAAGAGGTGTGAAGTGGACGGGTCGGATTGGAGATGACGGAAAGCTCGAAGAATGGTGCGTTGGAGAGGTAGGGTCGTGGGGTGGTAAGTGAGGGGAAAAGGGAGGCGGGAGACTACAGGGCGGGTTCGGGGAGAGAGAGCAGATACACGGTCCATGGAACGTGCTCTGGCGAGGGCGGTGTGGATAGTGGTGAGGGGGTATCCACGTAGGATGAAGTGGTGAGCCATACGTTGAGACTGAGTCTCAAAGTCATGGTCGTCACTACAGAGCCTACGTAGACGGAGGAATTGGGAATAGGGGATGGAAAGCTTGGTGTGTTCTGGGTGGGAGGAAGAGAAGTTGAGGTATGAGTGTGAGTCTGTGTGTTTGTAGTGAATGGAGGTGGTAAGAGTGGAGTGAAGAATGCTAACCGAAATGTCGAGGAAGGAGACAGAGGTGTTGGAGATAGTGGAAGTGAAGTGGAGGGCTGGATGGAAAGATTGAACGAAAGAGAGGAAGGAATCTAGATGTTCACGGGAGAGTGAGGTAGCACCGATAATGTCGTCAATGTAACGACCATATAGTTCAGGAGTGGGACCAGTGAAATTAGAGAATATTTGGGCCTCAACATAGCCAACGAACAGGTTCGCATAGTTGGGGCCCATTCGCGTTCCCATGGCCACTCCCGAGACCTGATGGTAGAACTCGCCCGTGAACGAGAAGCAGTTAAGAATAAAGACAAGTTCGGCCAGACGAATGAGTGTGGAGGTGTCAGGTTCAGGGTTGGAGCGGAGGTCAAGAAAGTGTTGAAGTGCCTGCAGTCCTTCGTGGTGAGGGAAGGAACGGTATAGAGGCTCTGAATGTCCATAGTAAAAGGATTTTGGAGGAGCGGGAGGAAAGGAGAAAGAGTTGAAAAGCCGGAGAGCATGGTTGGTATCGTGGATGTGGGAGGGAAGAGACGCACTAGGGGGCAGGACACGGTCGAGGTATTTAGAGATGAGCTCCGTGGGGCAGTTACAGGCGGAGACGATGGGGCGGCCAGGGTTGTTGGGTTTGTGGATTTTGGGGAGGAAGTAAATGGTGGGGGTACGTGGGGTTCGCACAATTAGGTTGGATGCGGTGTGGTAGCTACGTGTGGGGTTAGAGGACAGAGGGGAGTAGAAGGAGGTGTCATTGAGTTGGCGGAGAGCCTCGGCCCTGCAGAGGTCCGCGCGCCACACCACTACAGCTCCACCCTTGACAGCCGGTTTGATGACAATGTCAGCGCGCCGTTGGAGGGAACGAAGAGCCGAGAGCTCGGCCGGGGAGATGTTGAGGCGGCGTTGGCGCCTGGAGAAGTTGAACCGCTCCAATGCACGCTGACATACGCCCGCGAAAAGATCCACTGTTAGGATCTGGCCGGGGGCAGGCGTCCACGGGGATGGTCGGCGGCCCAGGTCAGTGAATCAGTTCTCTTCGTTGGATATGGGTGGTGAGTCGCGGAAATGCGCACCCAACCGGACGCGGCGCACAAAGCTGTGGACATCAACTCGCGTCTGGAATTCCTTACAGGATGGAGTGAGGGGGATGAAACGCAGACCCCTACTAAGGACGGAGCGTTCCGCCGCAGAGAGGGGAAGATCGGGGGGAATGGTAACAACAAACGGAAGTGGAGAAGGGGTGGGTGGAATAGAAGTAGGAGGAGTGGTAGGGCTCGTGGAGGTCTGAGGGGGAGGGATTTGGGAGGTGTGTGGGGGTGGTTGGGAGGGGCAGTAGGGTTAGGTGTAGGTGGATGGAGCCTATCAGGAGGGGCAGTGGGGTTAGGTGTGGGTGGATGGAACCTATCAGGAGGGGAGAAGGGTAGTGGAGGAGTTGGGGTGGTGGCGTCGGGTGTGGTGGAATTGAGGAGTGATTGGAGTTTACGAAGTTTGGTATCGGAAAGAAATTGATGGAAGAGGTGATTCAAATGGATAATGAAGCGTAGCGTGTTTGGAGCATAGAAAGGCGGCAGAGAGGAGAAAAACGTGAGGAAAGCAGGAGGAAGAAGGCGGTTGATGGTATGTAGTTTAGAGAGATTGGAGCGAATGGTGGCCCGCATAAGGCGGTAAGATGTGGTGCGGAGTATGGGTAAGATGGAAGAATGTGAGTGGAGAGCAGGGTGGAAGTGGAGGCGGAAACCTTTAGGGATGAGTCGGTGATGTAGGCAGCGGCTTAGGAAAGAGACATGGCTAGAGAAGCGGGTTTTTTTAAAAAGAAGTAGAGAGAGATTAATGGACGACTGAAAACAGTTTAGGGGGAGAGGGCGGAGGTGATCTTTCAAACGGTGGTGGATAGTGAGGAGGTAGGATTTATAATCAGGCATGATGGGATAGCGAAAAAAATGGGGAAAAAACAAACGTTCGAAAAAAAACAACAAAAAAACAATTGCATGAAAAAACTATATAAAAAAGTGGTAGGGGCAGAAAATAAAGGCGGAGAAGATGGGGCAAATGGAAAAAGGAAAGAAAGAAGGGAAGCAGAGAGAGGGGGAGGCAAAAAAAGGGGGTGCAGGCAGAGGAAACAGAGTATAAACATCCAGAGAAGGAAGAAACGACGGAAAAGAGGACAAAACTGCAGGAATGTGCAGGAATGTGGAAAGTATGAAATGAATGTAAAAAAAAGGGATAATATATGAGAAAATAAAAATAAAACGAACGGGACAGTTTATGCGAACAAGTTCAAGGTTGAGAGTTCAAGGTTAGAAATGTATAGACGTCGTGGTATATTTTTTAAGGATTTCACATCAATAACAAAGTCACTTTGATCCGTGAAAGAGAGGTGCAGCCAATGGTAAGTATCCAAGGGGTAAAGAAAATCCAATGTAGAGGTAAGAGTTGATAGTGGTGTTGGTAGAATATAGGAAATATATATATATACACGCGCACATACACGTACATATGTATGTACGTACTTATATATGTAGGCATACATGTGTGTATGTATGCAAGTACATATGTATATATGCATACATATACATAAGTATATATACGTAGGTATGTATGTAGGTGGGTGTATTTTCAAAACATGGGTTATTAACAACTTGATATTTGCTGTTGTTGTTGTTGTTGCTGTTGCTGTTGTTGTTGTGTGTATGTGTGTGATTAAGACAGAATTTGATCCGGACGCGCTGTTTCGTGTCTCGTGTCACACGATACAGTGTCGAGAAAGACTCGGTTGATATGTGTCAAGAAGGTGATCCCGTCTGATCGCGCTTCACTGAGCAATCTGTTACACATCAACGACACTCTGCTATCACGCAATGATATTACTAATCCTGCTTCACACCACCATTGCACTGGTTTGCCTTGGCTTCTCTTTGTCCCTGGCTTTGTTATTCCGACCTTTCCTTCTCGGAACTTCTGCATGGTCATGCGGTTTACTAAAAACAGCTGCCAAACCAGGCTAAAAATCGCATCCTTACCGTCATCAAATAGGTAGGAAACATCGGATGATGTAGTCCCAGAGACACAGAATAAAAAACAGGATGGTCACGACTGGAACGCTTTTGTTCATGTGTTGGTTCGATCAGAGACGACCGAGGTTTAAGCAACAACAGCGAGTGTGATAATAAATATGTGAACATCCATCCAGCCGCCCATCCACCAGCCCATCCACTCGTCCACCCATCTGTCGAACATAAAGATTTAGGTGGAACCTATTCTGCTGGTTATTGATGGGTTGTGAATGACCCTTGACCCTGATGACACGAAAACGTGTTTTGATGATTACGGTTAGACAATGGCGCTGGATTCGTTTTCTCTGATTGTGTGACGAAGCAAACACGCGAGCCGGGTTTGCTTTCAGGAGGTACAAAACAAACAAACAAACAAACAAACGCCACAATTGAATAAAACCCAGTAAATGTAATCATTTTCTTTAGGAGAGTGTTGAACTCCACGTAATCCTAGTTTGTGGTCGGGTTTTGTTAGAGAAAATGCATTGATGTTTTACTCCTTCAAAGGGAAATGATGAAGAGTTCATGATGAGTCGTTGATGGGTTTACTACTCGGGTTTGATATACAGTCGTAAATATTATTTCATTTTTACCTGCGAATGCCCTTAAGAAAGGTATGATGGACACCACACACATTTCTGTATCTCTTGATTACAAAAGGTCGTTGACAGAGTTTTCTCATCACGGAAAGAACATCCATTTGACTCTTTTTCCAATGGTAATCCTTCAGATAAACTATTCTTATCCTTCTAATCCTTGTAAAGGTTTCAACGTTGACTCTTTTGTGTCGATTCTTTACAGATTATGTTACGATCAAAAGCGCTTCGCATTGAACCAATCACAACGAAGCTGTTCATTGGTTCAATAGTATAACAAAACAAACGGCTCCGCAGGCTCAAACAATTCAATACAAAGAAATTTCTCCATCTTTATTTAAATCTCTCTTCTGGAAACCCCAGAATTCGAAAAAGATTAAGATAAGAACCAGGAAGTTGCTCTTTTATCACAACGGTTCTTATCGGCTCAAAAGTGATTATGATCCATTATTCGACCGATTTCCTGAAACTTTTCATCCTAGACACCCACGAGGAATAACATTCCATTGTTTCGGGCTGCAGAGAGGCGACAGTTTAGCAATTTTCCATCTACAACATGAACGGCCACACTCTGAGTTAATTCAGAAATGACCCGATGAACATATCTAAGGAATATAATTTGAACTTTACTGTACGTACCAATCTATCTATCTATCTATCTATCTATCTATCTATCTATCTATCTATCTATCTATCTATCTATCTATCTATCTATCTATCTATCTATCTATCTATCTATCTATCTATCTATCGACTGACGTGTTGTCACATCGGCTCCGAAGGTAATCGTTTATTTTGACTATTTATAGCCCTCATTTTGTGTACATTTTTGTAAATAAGGTGTGTAAAGCACCCAACTTTCGTTTGAGTGTTTTTCCAAGGGAGGAATTCGCCCCTAGGGGCAGTTTCAACGCTAATTAAATTGTATATTTTTATTGTCGAACGCTGGTCAAATTCCTTCATGGACCAGCATTTCCCCAGCCTTGAAACACTAGGAGAAAAAAAAAAAGAATCCTGCACGCACACACATTCTAATAGAACAGACATGACAAGTAAGAAATCAAAGACAAAACCTGAGTGACGTGGAAGTGAACGCTGCAACCACTTTTGTTAACAGCCCTGTCACTACCACCACCACCACCAACAACAACAACAACAACAACAACAACAACAACAACGATATCGTCGTTTCGCCGTCTACGATAACTGCCAACAACAACACCACTACTACAACCTCAACTTCTACAAGTGACACCTCTGCCACCAACACTACCACCAAACCCAATTTTGCACAAGCGTTAAAACAAAAAAAAAGACAATATTACACTTCACAACAGAACAAATAAAACAAACAAAAGCCCTGTTAACTGAAGAAGGTTCGCATCTACGCTTACATATACCACAAAACATCATAGACGACACACAAAAGAAAACAATAATATACAAAGTCTTAAACGCAAAAACACGCAGACCAGAACAAGCACAACCAGAACTCATCGAAAAATGTTTACGGCCAATATGGGCCTATAAAAATTATTTAAATTGGTGGAACATATATGCCACGATACAGGTTCGCTTCGACAGCAAAGAAACAGCGAAAGAACTTTCGACGTTCACATTACAGTCGGAAAAACTAATTTTAATTCCGACCTACCTTGGTCATCGCGTGACCAAAATTTCGATTAAAATATCCCTCCAGAAATAGAATCACAATGGCTGTTGTCAGCTATTTGCTACAAAATAGAGGAGAATATAAATATTCTTGAATTTGCTACCTTGGAGGAAAAGAAATGGTCGGGGAAAATGGTTCAGTTATTGATGCAAATAGATCAAAACCAAATCAATAACATCCCCCATCAAATTGAGCTGCTAGACAGCAATTTCCTTTACGTGGTGGTAGAAGGTAGGAGGCCTCGCTGTTACTTGTGTGGCAGCGAGGAACACCTAAAACGTGATTGCCCAACAGCAAAAAAACAACAACAAAAACCAGAATAAGAAAAACAACAACACAACAAGGAAAAAGTCAAAAGAAAAAAGAACCATTACTACCCACACCACCATCAGCACAGAGAACAAGCAAAGGGAGTACGAAACCAAACTCGCCAACACCAACAAATGCACATAAAACATCTGAAAAAGCACCACCAACAACAGCAAGAACAGAACCACTACTACCCACACCACCATTAGCACAGAGGACAAACAAAATGAGTACAAAACCAAACCCGCCAACACCAACACCAACAAATGAACATACAACAACATCTGAAAAAACATCACCAACAGCAAGAACTAAAGAAACAGTAAAACCAAAAGATAATACAAAAACTGATTCCCCTTCCCCCACATCACACACACCACACACAAGCAGTCAACAACCAGCATCAACGAAAACAACAACACAACCAATTACACAAACGCACACTGAATCCTACAACATGTCCCTACCCCCTTCCGATTCCTCGGAAATTTCGTCAGAAGACGAAAGCACCGAGGAATGGCAAATAGCCAGAAAAGGAAGGAGGAAAAGGAGCAAAAGAAGAACCAAATCCAATACAAACGCAAACAAAGCAGGGAGATATACATCTCCCGAAGACATCTCAAATCCTACCACAAACAATATCAACGCCACAAAAATATATACAAAGAATATGCTCACAGCCATAGACACCAAAAACACAGAGTTGATGAAATACATCAACACAAACACAAACATTACAGAAAATGACATTAAAAACGAACAACCACCCCCACACAACACCACCAGAACACATAAAAATTTATAACATATCACCAACATTGCATCACACTCTAAAGTCCCTCTATCCCAATGCGGTAGGTGGATGTCATAAATATTTATGCAAAAAAATGTATAATAGCCTCCTCGATAAAAAGTAAAAGGAGGAGACAAATCTTTCGAAAGGTAAGTAACTCTCTGTTCCTTTCGTTTGTTTTAAAGCACACAACTCAATAGGATCATGGTCAAGATTGGTTGTGTGAATGCGCGTGGCTTGGGGTCCCCTTGGAAACAAGGGTACCTTTTAAATGACGTCAAGTCACATAATTTGGAAATCATAGCAATAAGTGAGACCAGACTCCATGAACCACGGGCCCTAAAGTCCATGTTTGGCGGACAGTTTAACATTAATTTTTCTCCCTGTCTACCGAGGATGGGTGCACGGTGGTACTTTTTCGCAAGAGTCTAGATCTCGAAGTAAAGACGATATTCATAGACCCAGAGGGTAGACTGGTTGTCCTGGATGTCGACGGCAGCTACCTTGGACACGCATCTAGACTACTTGGGGAGAGACGAAAATAGACGGGGATGTAAATGCCTCAGAGACCTGCTCAGACGCTTTCAACTGTCTGACAGGTACCGACTCGACCACCCAAATGTGCCAACGTGGACATGGAGCAACCGCATTGGGTCGTCGAGATCGTATCTAGATAGGATACTATGCAATCACAAACTTGTGACGTGTATGTTAGACTTAGATAAGGCACATAGGCAGGGTCCTGGTTACTGGAAACTGAACGCATCTTTCCCGTCGAGACAGGTTTTCAGAAACCGAATTAGCACACTAGTAAAGAGGGCTTTGACAGCAGCCATCGTCAACAACAAACGGTGGTTTGCCCTCAAGAGAGCAGTAAAAGCAGAAGCGATTAGGTACAGCAAAGCACTAGTCATAGATAGAAACAGAGTATAGGGTGAGCTAGTTAAGAAGCTAGAAGAGTCAATTAGAAGCGGCATCACATCCGTCGTTTTGGCGGCGAGGTTGGGCCTCGACCAACACTTCAACGCCAAATACGAAGGGTGTGCTGTCAGGGCTAGGATGCGTACTCTAAAGATGGAAAGTGTTGGAGTTGAGAGAGCGGCCCGGGTGGCGGAGAAAAGTGGTGAGAAGCGTTTCAGCAACATTTTGCCCGACTGTTCGGGAGGAGTGGAGGGCGAGAACGCAGGTTGGACTTCAGTGACTACCTACACAGCCTCCCACGACTCTCGACAAGAGAGGCGGAGTGCTGCGAAGGTGCCATCACGGCGGCGGAAGTGAGGGATGCGATGGCAGGATGCTCAAGGAACAAATCGCCGGGTTTGGATGGTCTGCCTTACGAGCTTTACAATTGTATGCCGGACTTGTTTGGAGACGTCTTAGCAGCGGTGTACTGCAACTAGCAGCAGAACGGAATCATACCCGGTTTTGTGAGCCGAGGAACCGTAAGATCCAAACAAGGGGGACATTATAGATAACTTTAGGCCCATTACTCTGCTCAATGCAGACTTGAAAATTTTGGCCAAAGTGTTAGCCAAGAGGTTGGCGCTTGTCATCGAGAAACTGGTCGATAAGGCGCAAACTTGCGCCGTGCCGGTCCGGATCATCCATGACATCCTCAATCTGATGCGCTACATCATAGACAGGGTAGCTAAGGAACCTGGCATGAGTGGGGCGCTGATCAATTTGGATCAATCCAAAGCTTTCGATAGGGTAGACCATCGATACTTGGAGGCTGTCCTCATGGCGGCCAGCTTCAATCCCATATTCCGCGGCTGGATGGCTGCCTTTTGACATTGCACGTTCGGTCCGTCAGGGATGCCCCCTCTCGTCGCTTCTGTACGTATTGACTCTCGAGCCACTACTGCGGAAGCTGGCGACGCTGAGGGGCATCTCGCGAGAACTGGGGTGCGGGACGAGCGTGTCCGCATACGCGAACGACGTCACCGTCATAGTGTCTAGCCACGAGCACATCGAACTAGTCGGCGAGACACTGCAAGACTACGAAGCGGTGACAGGAGCAAAAATCAACCGAGAAAAGTCGGTGGGCTTGCGGTTGGGCGCCTGGAGAAGCAAGCTCATGCCGTCCACCAGCGCCTCAGTAGTGGGACGCTGGACGGACGGGCCGGTCAAATTGCTCGGGGTCTGGTTCGGTCCAGACCTGCAAACGGAGAAGAACTGGGACGAGATGACGAGTAGGGCGGCCACTCTCTGCAGGCAATGGGCCGAGAGGAAGCTGTCCCTAAAAGGTCGGGCGGAGGTGGAGAACGCGTACATTGCATCCGTCATTAACTACCACCTGACCGTCGTGCCTTGTCCCGACCCCACCGTCACCAAACTGGAACGCATTCTCTTCCGCTTCTTGTGGAAAGGAAACGTTCCGATGGTCAGGCGATCCGTTCCGATGGTCAGGCGATCCGACATCTCCAGCTCTACGTCGACGACGGTGAGCAGGTGTGGTCGCTGTTTGTGCAGTGCGCTTTCCTGCAACTTGTGTCCATGACCGAGCTGCAATCGTGGATCAAAAAGAGGTCGAGGAAGGGCGAATGGCACCGCGAGTGTCGCGTTGCTCTCCAGCAACTCTGCCGTCCTGGGTCGAACTTGAGCAGTTGCATTACCACGAAAGCATTTTATAGGGGATTAGTGGAGGGGATGTACGACGACGATCTCGGGGCGAACCTGGGCGTCGACGAGGAATACTTGACCCGCCTGTTCAAGACGACTTTCAGGCCGGGACCTATGGACAATTTCCAGAGATCCCTTGCCTGGCAGTGCTATCGAGAAGCGCTACCCGTTCTATAGACATGGTTCGAGAAACACGAGGCCGACCTGCCCGAGATGCGGTCAGAGCGACGAAACCGTTATGCACGCACTCGTGCAGTGTCCAACCATTTCCGACCTGTGGGCTTATGTCGAACGACTGCAGTCACGTGTGGGACGAGTCGGTTTATCAGCCGAGTCTATCGTCAATATCGTCACGCCTCCTTCCTTCAAACGGGAAGGAAGAGCTATTTTTATAATACTTGTAGCTATGGCGAAAGAATGTATCTGGTGGACGCGTCTGAAAGGATTAGAGACAAACACTTTCCTCTCTGGTCGATCTCTCATCAACTTTTTCAAGTATCACTTGAAAAAGAAGGTGAGAGTAGAGAGGCAAGTTTTGTCTAGCGACTGTTTCAAAAAAAGATGGGTAAATGTAGCAAGGATGGCACGTATGAATGACGAAGCCACTTTGAACATGATCCTATGAACCGTAAAAATGTAATACAGAGAGTTACTTATTTGTAAATAAATGTTGATATGTGACGTAATTGCTCGAGGTTACTGTGGTCTTTTCGTAGGTTTTTCTTTCCACAGATAAACCTCCCCATTTCTTGGGACCATTTTGTACTATTTCGATATTTTTTGCATATATCCCCAACGATTTCGATCCATTTTGATCGTTGTCTCTATTTTTTTACTTTGTTTTCGCCCCCCTCGAAAAGAAAAACTCTACATTGTAATTGTCCCCTCTGTGTTTAGCCCTGTGTGACCAATAAAGAAATTTATCTATCTATCTATCTATCTATCTATCTATCTATCTATCTATCTATCTATCTATCTATCTATCTATCTATTTGTCTGTCTGTCCATCTATCTGTCTGTCTGCCTGTCTGCCTGTCTGCTTGTCTGCCTGCCTGTTTGTCTGCCTGTCTGTCTGTCTGCCTGCCTGCCTGTCTGTCTGTCTGCCTGCCTGTCTGTCTACGTTCTGCCTGCCTGTCTGCCTGTCTGCGGATCTGCATGCATTTGTATATGCTCTGTATGCGTGTTTGTCCGTGAAAAGCTTTGTACATATATTCCTGTATACATTCATACATACATACATACATACATACACAGATACATATACTTTCATATGCTCATGCATGCATATATATATACGCACACATACATACGTACATACATACATACATACATACATACATACATACATACATACATACATATATATATGTATATATATATATACACACACACACACACATATATATATATACATACATATATATATATATATATATATATACATGCGCACACACACTCACACACACACATATACATAAATATACTTATAAATATGCTAATACATGCATATGTGTATGCATGCGCATGTATATATATATTATGTCTATACATAAGCGTACACACAATTACACACGCACACACATGTACGCACGCACACACACGCACACACACACACACACACACACGCACACCACACATACACACATACACATAAAACCTCAAATAGGTGTAATATAGCCTTTCTCTCGCTCTCTTTCGTTTTGCCATTTCCCCCCCCCCCATTCTTTCGCATTAATGCAGCGTTGTGAAGAATAGCGTCCGTGTATCGTGCGGAAGCCACTTTGAAGGCAAATGCTGGCCGTTCTCTTGTTAATGTAAAACATTCTTGGAAGAGCAAATTTAT
>NW_021835163.1:0-2500 GCF_006345805.1 Octopus sinensis | reverse complement strand
TGTGACATGATAAAATGTTTGGTCCATTTACCATCTTCGTTAAAAGTGCAGTTCAACAATAAACACCTTCACTCAATTATTTAATTCCTTAACAATCACTCACCCGGAATAACGTTTTTACTAGACGTCTTGACCAACAACAACCATCACTTAAATATCTAGTTCACAAACAACCTTGACTCAAATAATTTTTCACTCAAATATTTGGTTCCCCAACAAACAGTCTCATTCAAATATTTAGTCCGTTAACAAACAACTTCACTCAAATAGTTCACTAACAAATATCTCCGCTCAAATTATCTGGCTCACTGAGAAACAACCTCACTCAGGTTTCTGGTTCATCAACAAAGCTCAGGAAAACATTTTAGTTCACCACCGAACGCCTCCACTCAAATAACTAGTTCACCAACAAACACTCTTAATCTAATTAAAAAAATAAAACAGAATAAAATAAAATAGAAAGATTAAAAAAAAAAAAGGAGAGAAATTTGAAGAAAGAGATCTAGGAAGCGGGGGAGTGGAAGATAAAATGGAGTTGTGTAAGATGGTAATATGTGCGAGAATTTAAGAAATGATAGAGGAAGCGGGTGGAAAGATAAATGGTTAACTTGTGTGCTGTTGGGGTAGGGGAGGACTTGGTAATAGAGCTGATACGTAATATACATACCACACACACATACATATATTAGTTTCATTTATATATGCATGTGTGTATGTATTTATGTGTAAATATATATATATATATATATATATATATATATATATATATATATATATATATAATATATATATATGCATATATAAATGTATGTATATATAACTGTATATATCTATACAGATATATCTATATATGTATGTATGCGTATAAGTATATGTATATGTGTATTTATAATAGATGTGTGTATATATATGTATATTATATATATATAATGTATATATATATAGATATATATATATATATATATATATATTATATGCATGTATATAATATTTATATATATTTACATACACACATATCTAGACATATATGTTTGATGCCTAAGTATGTGTGTGAATATATATATATATATATCTATATATATATTATATATGCGTAAAAACACACATACATAGATACATAATCACTCATTTATACGTATGTAATGTACACATGTAAATAAACATACATACATGTAAGAATATACATGTATGCATATACATACATGTATTTGTTTTACCATACTCCCATTCATGCACACATCAGTTTTTACCTCTCCCTGTTTACGCACATATTTATATATACATCCACATACGCATGTACATATATACACACAGTCACACATATACATACACTCACACACGAAAACATACATACATACATACATACATGTACATATATAAACATACATGGATATGCATATACACACATATGCACATAAATGTACATATACACACATCACACACATACACACATCATCATATATATATATATATATATATATATATATATATATATATATATATATGTATTTATGTGTGTGTATATATAGCTCGTCTACAGACAGACTCAATATATTTAATTTAGGACAAAACTGATAGGCGTTTTGATACTTGCCATACGTTACGTCTATGGCACAACTATCAGGTTTTTAAAGTAACAACTCGGTCTTTTGATTAGAAGAATTACAAAACCTGGTTTTTGATGGAGATAGCAGCGATGCTTCAAACAAACCTCCATTAATTGTGTATTTCAACAGAGAATACTAAGGGACACAAGGAGAATAAGGACAAACACAAAACCGACAACAACGATAAAAAGCAAATAATACAAATAACAACCAATACGAGGTTGAGGCCATCAGGAGAGTTTATGTGAACGCTTGGTTAGAAATGATAATGGAATCTCTTACAAATCACCTTTTACCATCTTAAAAAAAAATGGCGGACGCACCAGATGATGAAGTACTGAATCAGTGGTTTCCAACCAGATCTTGTGGTCCATATAAAATTTTTTAGGGTCAACAAAATAGTAAACTAGGTCCGCAGTAGTATTTTAAGGGTTCGTGAAAAAATTATACTTTAGGTTTATTTCTTGCAAGAAACAGCAAGGTTTTTTTTTCTAATGTTTTACATAGCTGAACCTACACAAGAGAAAAACAAAATAGGAATTTTGAGAGAAGTAAGTATAGAACTAGTTTTGGACATCGAATGGCCAGGGGGGGGGGGGGGGGCTCCATGAGATTAAAATAGTAATCAAAAGGATCTATATATAAAAATTGGTTGAGAACCACTCTAGTAGATACTGGGGTCTATCACCGATTTCGACGTACGTGGATCTAATAGTCATATTTTGGCTGATAGACACCCTACGCAGATGATTTGTTTTCAGTGGTGAAGGCTTGTGTAGGATGAACCACACTTTTTGGAAATGCTGCGGCAGGCAGTTGGTGCAAATGTTTGCTTCAAACTCAATGAATAACATACATTGGGGATTTTCTACAAGAGTTACCCATCTCCTGGG
>NW_021835162.1:0-42110 GCF_006345805.1 Octopus sinensis | reverse complement strand
TTGACTTTTATTTTCCAATAAATTTAATGAAATCTAAAATTAAAGATAATTAAAAAAAATTAACAATTTTTTCCATATTTATATTTTTCAAAGATTCTAATAAACCAGCCACCTTTGAATGAAGCGTAGGATTTACATAAGCAAACGTCCCCAGACCGACACCCAGAGTACACAAAGAGCTACCCAGAAAGGCAATGGCGTGACGCCTGCTTTATAGCCTCAGAGAAACTTGCCTTGAAAATTGATGGCTTGAGGTAGATCGGAGTGACTGATGATTGAATAGCAACTCAACTCCACGTCCAAACCACTTGATCATTATTTTAAATTAATTAAATATATCGATTTGTCATTTAAATAAAAATAAAACTAATTTCTTAAATAATCAAAAAACAGTTGAAAATAAGCTGAAAACAAAGACACGTGACTAAAGGGAGTTCTGAATAATCGAACGAACTTCCTTGGCAGCAGCTACAGCCCCACCACCGACATTTAATTCAATAATATCCCCCAAAAGCTCATCAAAGTTGAGAGAACTCAACACCAAAGCAGACAAGCGTGAGTCCCCACTAAGCAAAGTCCCCAAAACATTGAGCCCAGTCACCACGTTCTCATCCTTCCTCTCAGGGAAAGTGATATAAACTCGAAGAAAGGATATCATAAGAGTCGAAAGGTCATCCCGAGTGTCCTCCCTTCCACCCAGTGACCTGACAGAAATGACCGCATTGACTAGCACGGTCAGAAACGGGGATACGAGATTGACCGGGAACGACTGTCCCCCCACAGGCCACCCCACAAATTCAAACAGCAAACTTTTCAATTTACCCAACAAACACACAAAATATTCCCTGCTCCTCACACAGGCCAGTCCATTGGCAATAAACTTGAGAATTGGAGATCTGCTTTTACTTGCCTGAATAAACCACTCTCTAAGCACACCACTCAACTCGCCTTCGTCGGGGAAAATAGTTTTGAGCACAAAAAACATGTCCTGGGGGAACACAGCCATGATATACCTCATCATATCCACCACAGGGAATATATATTCTAACACACATCACCACATATAACACCTGCAGGCCAGTTTATCAGTTTTTTGAGCACAGGAAGCATTGAGTCCACCGATTTGTCGACCTCCCGAATAACATTCCACTCCAAATCACTGATCCTCCACTCAGAGGGGACCAAATCAGACAACTCCTTGATCTTATCTGCCAAAATAATCCCCACAACACAACTCGACATGGCCTCCAACTGAAGATTAGAATATACAGTACACGCAGCTGATTTGTCTAAAATACACAACCAAGTCAAACTCGAATTAGTTTTGGAAGTATTCGCCTTAAGAAAGTCGACAATCTGTTCTTTATAAAATTGAGGAAGGTCATTTTCAGACACAAATCTGTCGGCAGCCTCCTCATAAGACTCACCAATGTTATACGGCAATTTGAGTCTGAGTCCAGGAAGCAGTTCCTCCAACTCCACATCAAAGACATAATCATATTCCTGTGTCTGATACACACGGAAACCACCCGGCCTTCATGTAGTTGCTTAGAACTGTCATTCGCCCCCACTACTCGTCCTATCTTCAGCCAACGTTCCTCCACGGTCGACCAACTGTAGGCGAGGACATCTCCACTCTCCTCTCTCACCATTCGAATCTCCCCCTCCTTCGACCCTGCAATATTTCCTAAGGGCACACCCACCTCTCTCACTCAGTGAATCCTCTCCTCGAATAGCCTCAGTGGAGAGGTCCCCGATCTGTGCTGGAATGTTCATCGAAGCCACTGCGGCGGAGAATGCCTCTTGATCTCTGGGACTAGCATACCGACTTTGATCTTGGGTAAAAATACGGACAATCCCATCACTAAAATGGACCAGGATAACTACGATGAGCCAGTCAGAATGTCTCCATTTGGAAAAAAAGAAACAGACCACACAGATTGGACGGGAAGTACAACTGTGGACACACATTCCCCACATTTCCACACCCTTACAGACCTGTCTTCCCCACAGGACACCAATGAATCCCCTCCTCTGCCCTGTACTCCATACACATAGTTGGTATGGCCATAGTAAGTCTCCAAACTCTGATTTGACTCATATGTCCAGCATTTGACTGTTCCGTCGTTCGAACATGAAAAGAAGGTGTCCAATTCGTCATCCACCGACAACCCACGCACACAATCAGAATGCCCCCAGAAAGTAGCCCGTAACGAACAACCCTCCCATAATTTGATAGTCCTGTCAGCAGAGGCAGTCAGGTATAACTCATCCCTGTAAATGGCCACATCCCACACCGGAAGTGAATGTCCTAAAGACTTAAGAAACCAAAATTGCCTTCCAGTCGATATTTCTCTTTAAAATCAAACCAAACTACGGCAGAAGAGTCCAACGATCCACTTATCAAGACTGAGTTGTGAACATGTAGGCATGATACTATCAAATATATATTAGATTAGAGCCTTCTCCTCGATGACTGTTCAGTGTAAATATTGGTTCTGGATTTGTAAGATCAAATGCTCTTATTTTTGAATCGTAACAAGCTGTTATAACAAGGCCGTTGGGGAATTGAGTATTTGGGGGGAAATGGGAGACTGAGGAAACATACTTTGGGTGGTCAAATGTTCTGTACTGTTCCTCAAATAGCCCAGATTGGCTGGGAATTTGACAGGTTTGTAAATACTAGTTAAGAATGTATTTTTTGGCATATTTATCTCTTGAACATGTTAGAAAGGATGTTGCAGAGTCAATAAATATGCATCTTACGTCGTCAGAATGTGCATTAATAGATTGACTAATTTTAAACATTTCGAACCGACAAGAAGCAAAAACGTTTAACAGTTTATTTCATTATTCAAACAAAATAATAAAAAAATAAAAAATCAAAAAAATTTATATTTTGATATCATTTAAGTAATATAAAAATTAAAAATTGAAATTGAAAAATCATCTGTAAAAAGAAAATATACCGCCGATACTTGTTTTCATATTTCCAGGTTGTTTAAACCAGTGGTTCTCAACCTAGGCTCGAAAATCAGCCCAGATCATCGTAAGGGGTCGAATATTAATTTAATAATTTTTTCATTTTAAATTAAGTTAGTTTATTTTTAAAGTGGTAAACCTTTGTTTTTTAAAATTTTTAAAATTACAATGCCAGATTTTGTTCTTGTATGAATCGTCCGTCTACATTAAAAATTCGTCAATATAAAAATGAATATTTGGCATTTGGATTTATGAAAAAGATTATAGAAAAAGATTTGATTCTCCGATTTCAAGATATTCTTGAATTAGAAATTCATCTTGGATGATTAATCCTTTTTTGTCGAATCCAGAAGAAGAAAAAGAAAATATTCAAGAGGAATTAATTATTTTAAAATTCAATCCAAAATTAAAACTATATTATGATGACTTACAAACGTCAGTTATTTTTTGGTAAAATATCAAAGTGAAAGAGACTTATCCAAAATTGTGGAACGAAATAGCACAATCGCTACTCTATTTTCCAACATAAGGGGGTCGATTAAATAAAAAAATCAACGGGTCGACGGTAAAAAAGGTTGAGAACCCCTCGTTGAAACAATAAATAGTTCCTTAAAAAATAAATCAGAAAAAATCTTTCTCTATTAATATTACCTATCAACTGTCAAAAAAAGTATTGAATGTATTGTCAAAAAAGTATAAATGAATAATCCCAATTTTCTAAACTTTGAGATTGAATAATCATGAGGTCAAAAATAATTTTGCTTTGTGAAATAAATCTTATTTTTATTCAAAATATAGTAGTATACAAATTATCCTAGGCCATGCTGTTTTTAGAGTTTATCCCTCACGAACTTACAAAAACTTCAGCGCTCCTGAACGCTGCCCTCCCCACAGTTACTAGATTTCGCCATCGACAGCCATCGACCACCTTTAATAGGGAATCCAGGATTTTTTTGTCAGTCATCATTTAGAAATACGAGGATTACAATTCCTCTATGAGGTCCTGAACAGGCCATACCCTCAATATTGTGTTACCTTGTAAAGAAACAAAAACATTTCATTACATTCTTGTGAACCGATTAAGACTACTGATCAACCATGTCCAAACAAATACACAACAACGTTTCCATTCAAGTCATAAGATCACTTGAACACAATAAACTACAAAACTCCGCACTTCTCCTTGTCGATAAATCAGAATCAGCAAAATCTTTGTACACCTATTAAAGATCCGCTCGAGCCACCATTTCCTTCTCCACAGACCACATCACTGCATCCACCCAGATGACCTCATTTAATGTTCTAGACCACTTCAATCTCTCCCCTCTTCTTTGGGATCTGCCGACCACCTCGATAAGGTTATATTCGATGCGTTCTAAAATACGTGGATGACTATTAATATTTTTAACAATTGGTTACAACAAATAATGATGAAATGTCTTCACAAAATCAAAAAAAATTTGATTCTTCTTGATAATGCTAAGTGCCATAGATGTCTAAAAATAAATGAATTAAGAATTAATGATTTCGAAATTAATCAACACATTCAAACTGAACTTTTGGAGACTCATATTTCATACATTTTTGACCTTGTAGATGTCAATTTTTAATCATCGAATAACTTGAAAGAATAATGCATTTTAACAAAAAATATTAAAATTAATCATTTTTTAGTCTTGCCATTGGTACCCTCCATATCTCTCCTTTAGCATATTTTATCTATTAAATAAAAATGATTGATTTGCCTCGACTCGATTATTTGATAAAATGTTAATTATTTCAGCCTCCTGATAGAATGGAGACTCGAATTTATCCATCCCCTGTGTACGGGGATTGTTTGGTCTTCCATGTATCTGAACTAGATTGAACCCTTCGCATAGATCTCTCAGAGATACATTCTTGAATCTGATTGCAAAATTTTGCAATGTCCATATAGGTAGAAAAGTGATCTTAAGTTGTTGAAATCTTTCATTCCGAGAAAAAGCAAAGATATGATGATTCATATCACCAATCTACATTAAAAATTAAAAAGAATTAAAACTTTCAATTGACAGGCAAATTTACATACTTCACAATTTCGAATGACTTTTCTGATTTGTTTACTCCTCCGTGTGAATATTCGTGTAGAGATATAGCTATATGCTCCATTTCAGTGAAGGAAATAATCGAATTTTATCATAAAAATAGACATTACACACAGCGCGATTTATCCCTTTATTTCAATGTTTCTCTGGGCTGCATAAACAAAATTTTGAAAAATTCTGAAGGAATTCTTAATGTTCAAGATGACCAATAAAGGAGAAAATTTACTTGCCCAAGTCACAACCATTCGACAGAGATCTATTTGAATGGTTCGTTAAAAAACGATCATTTGGATTTACAATCAATGAATATCTTTTGAAGTCCATGTCTCTAAAAATGGCGAAAGTTTGTAATATTCAAGGATTTCAAGCATCAAATGGATGGCTTGAGAAATTTAAAAATCGATATTGCATTGCTTCCCGTGCTTTATGTGGGGAAAATCAATTTTTTGAAACCTCTGTGATTGAAAATTTTACAGAAAGCCTTAATAGAAAATTAGAACAGTAACATCGAACTCTTTTTTTTCCCTCCAAATACAACATCGAAGTTACAACCCCTTGATCAAGGAATAATAAATCATTCAAAGACAGGTATAGACAACTCCTATGTGCACACTTGATTGAATTTTATACTAATGATGACAATGTAGATCACGAAAAAGTTACGGAAAAGTTGAAGAAATTCACTCTATTGAATTGCTTGATATTCATAAAACAAGCTTGGTTAGAAGTGTCGGAATTAACAATTACAAATTGTTTCAAGAAAGCATTTGAAAATGCGTTAATACAGAACCTGACAGAAATAGAAGAAATAGATGATGAAAATTTTTTGATTCATGCAAATGATCAAATTGACGACGAAAACTTTATACAAAACTTTGCGAGAAAACTAAAACAACAAGACCAAGTTGAAGAAGAAGATGAAAAAATTTATGTTCCGACACTATATGAAGCTAGTGAATATGCGAAGGCACTTGAATTATGGTTTCTTGAGAATGATTATGAACAAAGAGGAAAAGTATACGAAATACAAAAATTTTAAGAAATTATCAAACTAATCATTCTCAAAAAATCACCGATTACATGATTAAAATCTCTAAATAATCTTTGTAATTATACTTTAATATTGTTTAATGTTATTTTGATTCCTTTTGTTCACTATAGACCAGACGTCACCAAACTACGGCCGCGACAACATTTTATCCGGCCCGCGCACTATTTCGAGATATTCAATTAATACCTTAATATATTCAATTAATACCTTAATAATTATTGTTTAATATGCCACGAACATCTCTCTGTTATGAAGGAGTATAACATTCGACGTCATTATGAAACGAATCATGCTCCGATATATTCCAAGTACACTGGAAAGCTACGTGAGGATAAAGTTGAATCACTGAAACGCACTTTACAAATTCAACAAGGCCTTATAAAAAAAAATTTTGAAAATAATGAAAATGTAACAAGAGCTGGATACGAGATAACGAAAATTATTTCACAACACGGAAACCCTTTAGTGATGGGATGTATATCAAAAATTGCATTATTGAAGCAGTTAATTGTTTGTGCCCACTAAATTCTTCCTTATTTGATGGAATAAGTTTGTCGGCGAGTTCTGTATCACGGAGAACTGAAGAGCTTGGAAAAAATATATATTTACAAATTTGTGAAAAGACAAGTAATATGTTGTGGTATTCTCTTGCATTGGATGAGTCAGTTGACATTTCGGGAACATCGCAACTTCTTATTTTTATTCGTGGAGTTGATGAGAATATTTCCATAACTGAAGAACTGGCATCTGTTTGTTCTATTCATGGAACAACCACTGGAAAAGATATTTTTGATGAATTGGAACAAACTATAAGTGACTATAACCTTGAATGGGAGAAACTGAGTTGTGTTACGATTGACGGGGCAAAGAATATGGCTGGTTCTAAAAAGGGTCTAGTTGGGCAAATAACTAATAAATTGGAGGAATTACATATTTCAAACACTTTGTTCATTCATTGCATCCTTCATCAGCACGCACTATGTGCGAAGGCTCTTAATATTTCATGTGTGTTGAATCCAGTTATTCGCATAATAAACTTTGTTCGAGGGAGCTCACTTAATCACCGTCAGTTTAAAGTTTTACTTGACGATTTTGGATCTGAATATTTTGACTTACCATATTACACTGCAGTTAGATGGCTTAGCTGTGGTAATGTATTAAATAGATTTTATAAACTCCGAAGTGAGATTGATATTTTTCTAACCAGTAAAAATAACTATTATCCCGAATTATCAGATCTTGCTTGGCTATCAAAATTATCATTTTTGGTTGATGTTACAACTCACATGAATGAGCTAAATCTGAAATTACAAGGAAAGGAAAACTTAATTTGTGATTTCTACAGGATAATTAAAGCATTTCGACAAAAATTGATGTTATTCGAGTCACAACTTGGAGTACGTCAGTTTTCACACTTTTCTTGTTTTAAAAGTTTTTGTGAGGCAAACTGTTATGAGATCGACATTACTTTCCAAATTGGAATTATCAAAGAATTAAAACATCATTTTTTACATAAGTTTTCTGAACTTGACAAAATTGAAAGCGATATAATTTTGTTCGAAAATCCATTTTCTTGTAATGTTGAAAATGTTCAACATGAATTACAATTAAAAGTTATTGACTTACAATCAAATGAACAGCTCAAAGATTGTCACAGACGGACCAAACTCGCTGAGTTCTACGAATATCTCAAGGATGATGAGTTTCCGAGACTAAAGAATTTTGCGATAAAGATGATTTCTATATTTGGCACAACTTACCAATGTGAGCAAACGTTTTCGAGGATGAAATATGTTAAGTCTGCCCATCGTGCAAGATTGACTGACGGACACTTAAAATCAATTCTCATGATAGGATGCAGCAATTTAAAACCAAATATTGATGAACTTATCAAAAAAAGATCACAGTTCCATAGCTCTCATTAAAATTTTTGTTTACTTTATTTTTGTTTAAATTAGTTTTTATTGTAAAAAACACACTTATGAATTTCTAGTAAAATTATAATCCTATGCACGTGCTCCGGCCCGCGTTCATTGTGTTGGGGTCAATCCGGCCCGCGAGTGCAAAAAGTTTGGTGACCCCTGCTATAGACAATAGTGAACATGATGTTTTGACGTGGACATTTTGTTCATTATAGAGAGGGTTGACTGTACTTTATAAATAGTAAGCATTACAAAATTTAATTGACATATAAACAATCAATTATTCTCAACGTGTGTACACTTTCCCCTCCACTCTCGGAGTGATGGAAAGCGTCCTGACGGGATGACTACCTTCCCTTTCAGGGAAGGCAAGTCCCTGATTTGGGATGCAACTTGTGTTGACTCGTTCTCCGCGACGGTGTTACTCAAGTCCATGACTAACCCGGGTTCTGCCAGTGCTCAGGCTGAGGAGGATAAGAAATCAAAGTATGGAAATATTTCGGACTCTTACGAGTTTGTCCCCCTCGCCTTCGAAACATCTGGAATCGTCGGCAGGTCTGCGACTCGACTTCTTGCCGACATTGCCAGGAGAATTGCCAGGAAGACCAACGAGCGGAGGAAGACGAGCTGGCTCTTCCAGCGAATCTCGGTCGCGGTGCTCCGCGGAAACTGCCACTCGATACGCAATGCGGCGACTTTGAGCAACCTCCAGGCTCTTTATTAATTCGTGAATAACTTATTCACCGCTAATGTCTTTATAAAAAAAATAAAATATATTAATCTTTGTTGTTATTTGTTTTTCTGATGGTTTGCTATGGAATTGTGTATTGATAAAAATTGAATTTTTACATATTCTTGTATATTATGATGAACATATTTTCATTTTATTTTTCTATTTGCTGTTTATTTTTCATTATTAGTATATTTAATGGTATCTCAAGTCTTTCGTATACCAAGAAAGTCGATTTGAAGGCATTTATAAATCCTGATAAACATTATTAACAGTGATTAGTGCGTTTTCTGATTTGGTTTTTATTTTTATATAAAGACATTATTGATTGTCTTAGGATAAAATTTTTCGTTTTTTTCGGAACGTTTGGCTTTATATTAATTGGCCTTTTGAATCGGTATATTAATTATCGATTTTTTAACGGCTCGTATTCAACCGTATCTCATTATGAACCGGTCACAAGAAATTAATCTATGAATTAAAAAAAACTCGCTTCTGTCTTTGGGAATAAAAGTGAAATTACCAAAAATGAAAATAAAAAATAATTCCCCTGATTTGGCACTATACAACAAGGTGCTTGAGTAATTATTAATTCAAATTGATGCTACAACTATAAAAAATAATCAATAAAATAGTGGAAAAAATCAAAATACTAAAAAATCCAAATAGACAATAGAATTAAATTTAATGTAAAAAGTTCTTATGAATGGAGATTAATTAATTGATAAAGTGAATATAAATTCGCTTGCAAAATAAACTTTATCCAAGATATTTTACCAGTAGTCAAATTAATTAATCTTCAAAAAAAAAATAAAAAACAAAAATATTAAACAATAAAACATTAATAGCAAGAAAAATGAAATAAAATTTTACAACCAGAACCACAACAGAAGAAAAAAACATTAATAACACGTGATAATTTATTTCAATTAATTCGATAATTTCGAACATTTAAAAAATTATATAAATAACATTTAATATTGTCAGTCATTTTGAATTCAATTAAGTTTATTAAGTTTATTGGTACTTTTGTCGAAGTGAGAGTGGTCGCAGTTTTTTTAGAAGATAATTAAAATTAATTAATTTTTTTAGTGAAAAATAGATTATTTAATTTATAACCCTCTATCAATAATTTAAATGGTTATTAAAATTATTTAAAAATTTATTTAACCAATTTAGTCATTTTTAGTACGCGGCATCCAAATTCCAGGACTGTAGAAGGAATTTATGTCTTTTACAATCTGTGCAAAAGATTCCTTATAGTTTCTGTATTTGTTTTCGCCACAAATCTGAAAAAATAACTAACTAAAAAAACCTGCGAAATAAGATCCCAGATGATGTCTTACAGCTCCTCTTTGAGCTTTATTCTTGCATTTTGCACTTCCCCACATTCGTTCTACTGTCTGGGTGTGCACTCCCGTCGTTGGATCACAAAAGAATTTTCTGAATATATTATATTTTTCACGTAAAAACATAGCCCAATCGACATATGTATGTTCACCCCAATTGTATTCGTGATGAAGCCATTTGAAGGTATGCCTATCGTAACTCCATAAGTATATGTAGGCGATGACATCCTCAAATGGCATCTCAATTCTCTAACCAGGTATCTAGAATTATTTGAGAGAAATTATACCTTTTTTAATAGAACATTGGACTCTACAACCAACTCTTGAGCATTTCAATTGAGCTTCGGTCCCAAGACTAATTCCATCTGATGTCCCTTCGGACATATACGTGATTTTGAAAGGATATCCACATTTTGCAGAAAATGCACTGCATCCTCCTTACTTATTGGGAGCTGTCGGAATTTGATGTTGCATAAGTCCACAACAGAATTTTCCATGTGACCTATAGTGCCAGTTTATATCAATATTAGGTACATGCTCGCCATAATATTAAAAAAATTAGAAAATAAATTAGTAAAAAATTTAATAATATTTTAAATTATTGATAGAGCGACTTAAATAAAATATAATATATTCCACCTCAAAAATTATTAGATTTTTTAAAAGGCCTAAAAAAACTGCGACCACTTCGACAAAAGTACCAGTTTATTTTTTTCCAAAACGAAAATTTAGTCATATATGCTAAGGAAGAACAGATGACAAACATCGTCTATCAACAGGCATTAGAATAGCCTTACATCAAACTAGGTTGTTATATATCTACATACATTTATAGTTGTTTGATGAAACAGGCCCTCCACAGGAGCTAACTCGCGATGAGCGAAGGAAGCTGCCGAGATAGTTCTCCTATAAGTGTCTTTAAAAATCTGTTAACTCTATTCAAGGTAGTTTTTTATTTAACTGAAAATCACAAACAGTGAATCAAATAAATTAATTAGATGATCCAGACAACCGGAATGAAGTTCCTCAGCTTTTCTATGTGCTATTTAACCATTTTTTAATTATTAATTTATTTATTCTATTAAAAACTGCATAACATTTGGCTTATTTCTCAAAAAGACCGCTCCACAAGCTACAGTACGCACAAAAATGGTAAAAAATAACAAAATGGCAAAGTCCCAGAATAAATTTCGATATTTTTTGATTATATAAGGGGGCGGTTAAATTTGAAAAGCTTTCTTGACGTTGTTGGTTGCAAACGGGATTTAGGCTTGTATTTGGGAAGCTGCTATCTTATTCTAGTTGGAATCGGACAAACGTGGGTTCCGTCAACTGCTTTTAAGATTTAGTCTCTCATGTCTTTTTTTTCCACAGCCGACTATGTTACCTGTATGACCTATCGTCTATCTGTTCCAAGTTTGAACGTAAGTGAGTTACGGTTAGTTTATAAAATTAGCCTGAACTAGTATATGAGATGGACATTTGTTCCTACAGTGAGAGTTGGCACTGATTTTTTTATTTATTTAAGCTCATTCGCCCTGAAATTGAGAGGAATTCGGCACGAAGAAAATAGAAGGTCACACCATAAGTTAAGGAGGGAGTTTATCTTATATGATCTTCCTATAGCAGTGAGGTTTTTGCATTTCAGGACGACGTGCTTTGCTAGAACCATTGCAAACATCCTGAACAAAGCATTTGAGCAGAATAGACTATTAGACCTCGGCAAAGAATGGTTAATTCTACTGAAGAAACCCAGAAAAAAGAAAGGAACGATACCCGACTTAAGATCTATTAGCCTACTATCGACGCTTCGGGTAACACTCTCGCTGGTTGCATTAAAAAGAATGAGAACTAAGATGGCAAATTTTCTTTCAACTGGTAAAATGGCTCAGAATTGACAGGTACATACATTTTTTTAGAATCTGATTTATATGGGAAGTGCAAATAATTGATTTGACTCAAAGTATTTTTAGGGAATATCATTCGAAAAATGATATTTGTATGACATAATTAGTACAATAATTGATTTCTGAAATATAAATTTAGTAAACTAATAAATGTTAGATACGTGCCAAAAATCGAGTTATTTTATAACTGTCTCTAAATTATAGTTCACGTACATAATTGTCTGGAAATACTACAATTATTTCATGATTAATCAATTCCATAATTTTATGTACAAGAATTATTGCAGATGCTTATTGATTATATATATTAGTCAATTATTAAATTTCAATGTATTCTTTAAAAAAGTGATTTTAGCAAAAATTCAAAAATCAATTTACTAAACTACCAACTCAATTCGAACAGATGTAATATAATGACTTATATAATTACAAAATTGACTTGTTGTGATTGCCATGATTCTGAAAATGAACATAAGTGATTAACCTACTTGGTACTGTCAAACATCCCGATTGAAAGACGCCTGTTGGAAACTGTATTATTTTCAGTGGTTAGATAATTATACTTGGTTTTTAGCTTGGTATTGAGTGGTACTTAAAAATAAATTGGATGCTTTGCACTAGGAATTGGAAATAACTTGTTTTTTTAATCTCAATATATTTTATTGTATTTGCTAATCTGACCACACTCCCCTCCGGCGTCGCTTAAAACCGTATCAAAGGGCGACTTTCAGCGTAAACTCCGTTCTGATATTCCATTAAATAATTAGCGTAGTTATCATTCTTGTTTTTAGTTTTTCTCGCCGCATGGATGGTCAGCTGAAATGTACCAAATGTCAAGAAGTAATTTATACAAAACACTCATATTTGCGTCTGATGGACTCATATTTTCACACTAACTGTCTCCAGGTTGTGTGTGTTCTCAGGTACTCACATATGTTGTTACGTGAGAAATGGGATTTACTGTTTTAACGACTATGCAATGTTTTATTAAAATTTTAGTTTGTAGGATGTATGGGTTTTGTCCGTTGTGTAACGTCCAAATTGAACTAAATACATTGGTGTATAACATCAACTCACATATGTATCATATTGAATGCCTCAAGTGTCTGTGTTGTAACAAAGAACTCAAAACTGGGGACTCATTTCACTATTGTAATAAATCCACACTTTACTGCATGGACTATTATCACAAAAATATATGTTTGATAATCGAGTTATTTTAGTAAAAAACACTGCGGAATCAGAAGGCATCTCAAAGTCCCCTGATTCTTGTTCGGAAGTGAAGGGAGTCCTGAAGAGCCTGAATCCCTTAGTCAGGAAGTTCAGGCCAAGCATGAAGCCAGATGCAAACAGCGAGGACGGAGAACATCAATCAAACCACATCAAATTGGGCTGCTTACAGAATTGTACGAAAGTGAAAGAAAGCCATTGCGTCATACATTGGAAGAAATGAGCAAATGACTGGACTATCAGTTCGCGTCATCCAAGTCAGAATGAGGGTCTTTAGTGTTAGGTCTGGTTTCAAAACAGGAGGTCCAAGGAACGGAAAAGAAACAACCGAGCAACTCTAGCCTCCTACCTCTCAATCCACCTCCCAGTAACACAGAATTTGGGGTCTACCAACATCAGTTTAATCAAGACCACAAATCCTGCAGAATAACAGACTTAAAAATAGTTTGTTTTCGTCATTTGTGACAGATTATCAACATTATGGACATTATGGAAACGAATATTACCCAGAAAGTATGTTGAGAGAGCCAATAAGAGCCAATAAATCAATGCTGTTCCTCCCCTCAATGCATTTTCAAACTCCCGATCAGACATTCCAGAACTATCCCAATATAAATTTCTACTCAGATCTTAATTTTTAACATTGTGTCATTCTTATAAATATTGTTGTTTAAAATGTTCAGATTGCACTTTGTCTAGGGTTTAGAATTGTCGACCGAAATGGTTCACATTTCTGTCCTACTTTCTTTAACTTTCAGACAGTGATTTCGGGGTACGCTTCTTCCAGAAGATCCAAAATACAAAAGATTCTTCTTTCCAGGAGTTTTTTGGAAATTAGGGCAAGATCTGCTAACGAATTCCAAAAGATTTTATTTGATTTCCTCCGTGGTGATAACATAAATTGCTTCCTCAACAAATAGATTATTGGCTGTTTAATTAAGTAAATCGACAAGTCTGAAGCCACGAATGACAATCAAAAACTCTGAAATTGTGTATTAAAAACTAGAAATTGACAATAAAAATTAAAGTTATTTTTGATACAAAAGGAATTTAATTTAAATAAAAGTAGACACGTTATTGATTTCTATATTGTTCTTTAATATTTGCACCAGGGTGTTAGATTTAAATCATTTGATTTTAATCAATAAAAATCAATGATTTAAATCATTAAAAAAAATCAAAAAATCAAAAAAATCATTTAAATTTTTTAAATGTCTGGAAGAAAGCGTGATTCTTTGTGGGCTTATTTTGATAAACGTATTATTCCTGGAAAGACCGGAAGCCGTGCCAGATGTCGTAATTGTGGGAAGGACATACAAGGTCTGTATCTCGGATGAGGCAGCATCATTTATTATGTAGTAATAGTCGAAGTAATATTGATATCCCTGAAAATTATGCCGAGACCTGAAAGCGAATTTCCTCCAAGGATGAAGGACCATTCATTAATCAATTTCGTAACTACGACGACTTCATCTAAGAAAGATTTGATGGATCTGCAACTCGCTAGATACATATTTTCTACAAACACTCCGTTTGCTGCTGTGTAGAACATCCCGAATTTGTCAAATTCGTCCAAATGCTTCTTCCTGGGTATCGTTTACCCTCTCGTCATCAAATGGTGGTACATTACTTGATCATGTGTACGACCAAATACATGAAGACTGTCGACAAAGACTCCAGGACAAAACAGTGTCTATGATGTTGGACGGGGGAGCAACATTCATAATGAACCCGTTATTTGTGTCTCGGTTGTGACATCAGATGGGGAAAATTATCTCATTGACACTGTGGACACTTCTGGATATAGCCACACTGCGGAATATCTTCAATCTGTTGCTTTAGCCTCCGCACAATTGGCTGAACAACGGTTTGGATGTACAATCGGCAGTCTTGTAACGGATAATGCTGCCAACATGACTAAAATGAGACGGATAATGATGGAAGATGGCAATGAAATAATTACTTATGGTTGCTCGGCACATTATCTCAACTTCTTTGAAGGATGTCGAGGTAGCGGACGTTAAAGGAACTATGTAACAATCAATAAATATTTCCGAAACGTCCATCTTCCAGCTGCATGGTACAAATCTAATGGAGGAAAAAAACTCGTTCTTCCGATTGATGTACGGTGGAACACTTTATCAGACTGTTTTCAATCTTATCTGGATAATTGGTCTATTATTTTGAGAACTTGTGAGGAACACAGAACGGATATTGATACAGAGATTTTTTCCAAGGTCCAAATATTTCCCTAAAACGACGCGTTGAAGAATATCTGATGCTTATTAAACCAATTGCTGTCGCTTTAGATAAAATTCAGAATGATTCTACCACGATTAGTCATGCTGTAGAAATTTGGAAAGAACTTGAACAGACATATATTGACAATGGATGTACGAATATTTTAGGAAAAGTGAGAATTCGAGCAAAACAAGCATTAACACCTTTCCACTTACTTGCGAATTTGATCGACCCGACATGTAGTGGGAATCTCTTTCAAATGTTGAGATTGACATTGCATTGAGTTATTGTGCTCAAAATTATGAATATGCACTTCCGACTCTGATTAATTTCAGAGCAAAAGCTGATCCATTTAAACAATACATGTTTGCTCCGAATTTATTGAGTAAAGTATCACCTATAGCTTGGCGGGAGTCGAATTCATACCAGTTACCTTCACAAGTAATTTCACTATGCAAAAAAATTCTTGAGCAGTTGCTTCGACAGGTGGAATAGAAAGAATCTTTTCAACATTCGGATTTCTACATTCAAATGTACGCAATAGGCTGGGGATCGAAAAAGCAGCCAAACTTGTTTCCATTTACAAGCTTTTAAATAAATAAAAACGATTTCCATTGTTTTTGTTTTTTATTTTAGTTCGCTTTGAAATATTTTTTTATTTATTAACCCGAAGACCACAAAGAAAGAAAGCGTAATGCAAACTAGTTAAGTGATCCCGGTGGACATAAGGAACTACGATAGATCGTTCTGCGTGGCCGTTTCAGTGTTTATGTACAAAGAGAGAGGTTCTCTGATAAGCCAGGTGGAAAGGGTCGTTTTGAAATAAAGATCATTTATTCAAAAAAATCTGATTTAATCAAAAAAAATCGTGATTAAATCAAGAAAATCAGATTTTTTTGATTTTTTTGAAAAAAATCATGATTTTTAACAACCCTGATTTGCACGCATTTTGTAGCTAGATAAGAATGTCTGGTGGATGTAATCTTATGAAAATAACCCCCGAGGATGTAAGACTCATACTTGTTTCAAAGGCTCACATCGCCTCTCCAAGCATTAACAAACAAATGGAAAGGTATATTTACAGCACCAACACAGATGGTACTCGGGGACTCACTTTAATAATCAAAAGGGACAAACATAATAAACATTCACCTCATGTGGGAGAAAATCCAAATCGCCGCTCGATTGATGGTTGCCATCAAAAACCCGAAAGATATCGTCGCTGTGGGGGGGAACATTCTGGCCCAGCGAGCAGCTCTCAAGTTTGCCCGCTACACGGGATCTGCCTCTGTCGTCCAGAGATTCACTCCCGGCTCGTTCACCAATCGGGGACAGGCTGGGAATGTTTCTTATTGGTAGAAACAATTCATGGAACCCCTGGTGTTGGTGGTAGCCAATCCCCAAGTGGACCATCAGTGTATTAAGGAAGCCTCCATGCGGGGGATAATTGTGATTGCTTTCTGTGACAGTGACAACTACCCCAATAACGTGGATTGTGTTATTCCCTGCAATAACAAGGTTGTAGTTCATAGTGAGTGTGTAGGGGAGGGAGTCTATTGGGGTGATGTGGTATTTGTTGTCCAGAGAGTTCCTCAGAATTAAGGGAGTTCTGAGTAGACAAAGTCCGTGGGATGTTATGGTGGATATGTTCTGTACAGAGAAGTCGAGGAGACAGACCGTGTAGAGGAGGTTGAAAATGTGGACGAACAGGAGTCGGATATGGTCTATAATCAGGATGCTCGTCAGTATGATATGAACTTTGTTTGGATTTCAGTTTTTTATTTCTAGGTTCCTTCCGCAATGGAGGATCCCAATTGGCTCAATGAGGACTTTGCTTTCTAGTCATTAATTAATTTTCTACAGTAGCTATCATTAAATCTATTTCAGGAGTCTTTTATTTTCTCACCAATATTGTATAATAGAACGGCACAAATATTTTTAAAACATGAAATTTTACTTAATTTTATATTACTAAGTAGAAGTGTGTTTTAATTAAAATAATATTTTTTTCTTTAATAAATTATCTTAATTTTTAGTTACCGAATTATTAATAGAAAACCTAATAAATTATGCCACGTGTGACCACGCTGTTGGAATACCTTGTTGTCCTGCTACATTATTTGGTCGATCTTTATTTTTATTTAATTGGATTAGAAGGAATATTTTGAGATGCAGTTTCTTTTAATGGATAAATTATCTGAAATTTCATCATTTTGTAATATTTGTGAGTTTATTCTTTCAATCTGTTCACTTTATTTTTATTTATTGAATTTCACTTTATTTTTTGATAGAAAGTTCTATTCTTAATATTCTTATAGCAGAATTTTATTTATTTGTTCTTTGATTTTTTTAAAAAGCGTGGGCTGCTTTTTATTAATTTTGAAAATATTTATTTCTAAATTTTTTTTTTTTTTTAGTGTTTAATAATTTTCTAAATACAGTCAAATTAATTAATAGAGAATTAATGTCGTGAACTTGAGGGTTAGTCCGACGACGAAGCACTGCGGATAGAGAGGCAGTTCCCGCGAAGAATTGCAACCGAGATGCGCTGGAAAAGCCAGCTCGTCTCCCTCCGGTCATTTGTATTCTGTGAGATTCTTCCTCCCTATTTCTAAATTGAATAGTAATTTCGATCATCCTGTACTTGAACTTTTAGCTGCAGCAATTTCAAGGCATTCATGGCCCAAATTGACTGCCTCGATCAATTCGAATAGAAAGATCTGATTCAAAGTTCTTAAACGAGTGTTCATCAGAGCACGTTTCTGCTTTTGAAAATCCTTTTCCAATTTATTTTTTAATCTTGAGACAGTCCTTTCCCAATATTATACAGTACCGTGCAAATGTTCCGCACCGTCCAATTATTTTTCAATTCTATATATATTTGGCAGCTACGGCTTGACTTTCTTAGACAAATTTTAATATTAAATGAATAAATAACTTTTGTACTTTTCTTTTTTCATAAAATTTTACAATATTGAATTTTTAGCAGTCAGTAAATTTGAGGTTTTCAATAATGTTTAAATTCGGTGACTGACTCGGGCACTTTTCAAGTAATTTAACTTTCTTCTGATCAAGATATTGAATGGTTGATCTCGATTTGTGGCATGGGGCCCCATCTTGCTGGAACATCATATTTTGAAAATCTATATTTCTAATCCTTCTTCGAGAATTCTTTGGTATTCATTGGAATTAACATTTTTCCTACTCAAAACCAATGCTCTCTTTTCCAGTTGCAGTGATAGCACCCCATACCAAGATATTCGGAGAAACTTTACAGTTTCTGATGAAATTTTTCATTTCACTTTATTTTTTCTAGTCTTCGAACATTTGGAAATAAAATAATTCGACATTCATCTGAAAAAATTACATTACTCCATTCTTCAAATCCCCAGTTAAGTTGAATCCACTTTCATCCAAAAAAATAATTCTTTTATTAAAGAATGTTGATAACTTTGTTGCGTAATATTTAATAGAATCTAAATGAATTTGTGTGAGAATAACTTTTGAACGTTTCTTCAAACGTTTTCTAGTTAAATCTGATTCTTTAAACAATCTATTGATTTTTGATCTGCTTATGGATATACTGTTGTTTTGATTTGTAAAAAGCTTTTCTCTAACACCTAATTGTGTCAAAGAATTATCCTCATTAATAATATTTGTAATTTTTTCAATTATTTTACGGTTATCTTTTTTCTTAGGGCCTTTAGACCGTACATAAGCATAGAAATCAACATTTTCATTTTCATCCGAAATTTTACAAATTTTGTAAATTGCAGAAGGTGATATATCAACTATTTTGGAAATTTCTTTAACAGGAATATTGTTTCGTAATCTTAGAATTTGATTAAATAAATCAAATGTGACTGTCATTCGTATTTTTCGGTTGCAAACATTGTCTTCCATATGTTACACTAGGTGCAAAAAAAACCGTTTTTTTCGAAATATCAAAAATTTACTATGCAACTATATTGTTTTTATTAAAGAATTGAATAATTTATCATTTTTTAACACTAGTTTTATTTTTATATTTGAACTTGTAATCATTTTTACTTAACAAATTATAACTAACAAAAAATCAAGCGCAATAAAAAACCGTTTTATTTTTGATTATTTAAAGTTAGTATTCAATATGGTCCCCTTTTGCCTTAAAAAGCTTTTGTGCTCTATTCGGCATGCTTTCGATTAATTTTTTTATAAAACTAATCGGTATTTCATTCCAAATATTTTCGATTTTTTCTTTCAATTCCGAAACATTCTTTGGATGAAAGGTGTTTAATTCCCTCTTCATATGAGCCCATATATGTTCGATCGGATTTAAATCCGGTGATTGAGGTGCCCATGGTAAAAGGTTTACTTTCTTTTCTTGAAAAATCGCATAGTCATCTTGGAAGTATGACATGGTGCCATGTCTTGTTGGAAAATAAAGTCACTAAGCTCCATTTTTTGCAGATTCCCATAAATGGTTACATAGTGTGTTGATATAAAGTGCGGAATTCATATTCCCGTGTATAAAAGCAAGCGAGCCCATTCCGTAATAGGAAAAACAGCCCCAGACCATAACTTTCCCCCCACCAAATTTTACAGTAGGCGAAAGGTTGCTTTTTTGAAGGTCTGTATTGTTTTTCCGATAACAATATTGCCGTTTTTTAATATTAAAAACTTCGAAACTGCATTCGTCACTGAAAATTGTCCTCATCCATTCAGTGTTTGCCACAGTAATGAAATGCTTTGCCATGTTATAGCGTTTTTCACTATTTATTTTGTTCAATAATGGTTTTTTTCTACATACACGAGCATATATTTGCTCCCTTCTTAAATAATTTGCGATGGATCTTTTACCGACTGTTCTTCCGGTTATTTTACGGAGATCATTCCTTAAGCAATCAGCTTTTTTTTGGGGGTCCTCTTTAATCAGGTTGAGTAAAATAAGGATATCGTCCTTATTAAGAATTTTTGGTCTCCCCGAACCTTTCATTCTTTCAGTCGTACCATATTTAATGAATTTTTGGATGAAGTCAGCGATAGTTGATCGCGGGATATTAAGCTCTTCAGATATTTTTTTAGTGGTCCAATTTAACGCATTCAAGCTTAGAATCTTTCCTTTTGTTATTACATCAAGCATTCGTAATTTTATCGAGGGTTAAAATTCTAAAAAAAGTAAAAAATGTCACACTCACCCGAATAAACGGTTTTTTATTGCGCTCGTGTAATTAAAATTTTTAATTTAGACATATAACACAATACAAAAAAAATATAACAAAATTGATTTAGGGTTAATTTAACGATCCCTTTCGATATCGACAAAGAAAAATCACGGTTATCTTTGCAAAATATGCCGTATTTAAAAAAACGGTTTTTTTTGCACTTAGTGTATTTATCTTTACTTTACGCACTTTGTAATTTTTATTTATAATATTGGGATCGTTATTTATCTTTTTGGGATTTGTATTTATAATATTAGGATCATTCTTTATAATAATAGGATTATTTATCTTTCTGGGATGCACTATAGATCACGAAATCATCAGACTGAAAACAACCATTGTTCTTCCAGTGGACTTAACTTATGCCAACTAAGGAAATATTTAAACGACGCATTTCAGATTTTACAATGTCCAATTTCCCGGTACTAAGTTTTCTTACATTCCACGTTGCAATTTTGTGAGAATCCGCAATGCGCACATTAGTAGGAAAAGGGTTAACGTTATTGACAATTTGGGCGGAAGGATCCGTGAAGGATTTGTCAGAAGAATTTGCAAGGCAACAAGAAGAAACGTCAACGCGATTGTGTTTCCCGTGTTTCTCTATGGCTGTGAATCTTGGACACTGTCCAAAGCTCACAGCAAAAGAGTAACTCACTGGAATTATGGTGCTGGCGCAACTTTTGAACATAAATTGGTACGACAAAGTGTCAAATGTCGTTGTTCTCGAAAGGATTAAACCTATGTTGTCGCTTGTGGCGAAAGTTTGGAAGCAACAATTATCATATTTGGGGCACGTGCTTCGGGAGAATGGTATAGGAAAAGAAATCCTGCTGTCTTCGTTCGCTGGAAAAAGGAAGCAGGTGAAACTTACCGGACATCATTTGTCGGAAATAGCAGAGCTGGTGGGGGATAGAGTTTCGTGGAGGGACTTGTCTTACAGAATCGCCAATGGCCGGAATCGGCTGAATATGGCTTAACTTAACTTATTTTTTATATAAAATATTTCAACCACGCTAAATTCAACATGCGTAAGTGCACAAGATTGTTTTTTAATGAAAAACGTCGCATTATTGCGTACATGGAAGAGAACAAAAGTCTCACGATGGACCATATAGCTTACATTTTTTCTTCTGTTTTGAAGAAACAAATATCTCGAAAATGAGAGTTATCGTCAATAACGATGAAATAGAATGTGCTGAAAACAGCATCTTTCTGGGTAGTCTGATAACTGTTGTGTCTCGAAAACCAATTGTGAATCGAATCTAACCTCGAAAACGAATGGCCATATGCAAAAGTATGATGATAAAACTGAATCGAATCTGGAATAGCAAGGATGTCTGTCTCAGAACAAAGATAAGACTTGTTAACGCACATTATGTTCCTAATCTTCCTCTATGACTGTGAATCGTAGACATTGTCCAAAGCAAACAGCAGTACAGTGAATTCATCAAAATTATGGTAATTGTGTAAACTTTTAAATCTAAATTATTACAAAAATAGAATCACCAATGACCAGAATCGTCTAAATATGGGTAAACTTGACTTAATAAATATGTGAATATTAACTTTACTTTATATAATCGAAAAACTAGACTCAATAACTTCAGTTTCTTAAGATCAATTAATTTTATATTTAATTATAAATAAAATCAAAAAATATTTTTTTATTAATAAAATATTAGTCCATTTGTTCATGTGGTGTTTTAGCATTTGTTCTTAACAACAATGTCTGCGAATTCAGAAGTAGTAAAACTTCTAATCGACCACCGTCGTTTTGACGTCCCTCTCACAGCCCTCACACGTCACCCCAATTCTATGCTTGGAAGGTAACTACTCCTAAAGAAACCTTAGAATGTTCAACAATGAGCAAGAACTAAATAACATTGTAAAAAACGAGAATGGCGAGTATGAGCTAGCTTTGGAATTCCTGCGGATATATTTGAAATCACTCTGGTAGACAGGACCACTAAATCATAGGGTTTTTACTTCCACGACACAATTTACTGCCCAACTGCTCTTTCTCTCTTGGACATTAAAGAGGCGTGTGATTACCTGATGATTCCATTTGATAGTTCCACGATTAGATGTGACAATTTGGGTTTGGCAGATAAAATAGATTTTTAGGCGATCTTTTGCATGAATTTTCGAATATTGGGGCTCGTGGACGGTTTGATGCCTTTTTGAATACACAATTACTAAAAGTACTACTAGACTGCTCTGCAAGGTTCAAATTGAGGTAGTAAAATTAAGGGGAGAAAGAGAGAGTCATATAGCCATTATGCGGGACTCGGATTATGTCGAGTTGGATGAAGGAGAGAGGCCATTTAATCACCCAGTGGAAGGTTTATCCTTTTATATTAACAAAAAGTGATCCACGACACAGAAATGTCTAAATTTTTCAAATATGCAGATAACCGAATAATGGCCAAACAAGTCCTTGAAATGCGGGGTTTTAAGAAAGTCAAAATAGTTCACGAAGACCACCCCACAACACGTGATCGGGTGAGGACATACCCCAGCAGGCGGACAGAGGGTAAGAACGTTGTCATATCGTGGCAGTGTTTTATAATTATGTGCAAAGACCGTTTATTCACGTTTCGTGGGAGAGAAACGACAGCAGTACTCGGCATGTGGAGTTTCAGTATGTCAGGTCTCGGTCGGTGGTCAGTCTGAACGAGGCCAATGCAGATCCTCCTAGTGCGATAAGAGTGCCTCGGGAGTATGAAAATATTATTTTTGTTGACGAGACTGATCTGCTTGAGTACAGGAGAACTTCTGGTCCCAGTAGTAGGGAGTCACTCGACGATCAGGATGTTTGACTTTATATGTATTTATGTTTTGGGGGTTTATTTTATTCATATGTACTTAATTTTAACTAGTAAAAAAATGTGTTATGAAAATTTAAGGCTAATGGAGGATAGATTTGAGTATTTCTTTCCATATTGAGTATTGGTTGTAAGAAGTCCCAATGAGTGGTTTTATGTATGGGATGATTTCTCTGAATACGAGAGAACGAATGGAGTTTTACGGAGGCTTCTTTCTGTTTTTTTCTGTTTAATTATGTTCGGAACAGGGGTGATGTTCCTAGCGAAATCTTACGTTTTTCTTGGTGATATTCATTGATTTCTGGTGGTGGTTCTTCGAATTTTGTTAATATTCGAAGAATTTGACGTGAATTTAAATATTTGACCTCAAAAACATCGGACTATATATTCAGAAAAAAGATTTGTTGCTATAATCACACTGTGATGCTGTTAAATTATTACATACTTATTTCTTCGGTTTTTTGTTTTCAAGAATGTATTTTTTGAATATAAATATAGGGAAAAAACTTAATTTTAATAATCATACTTATATTTTCCTTTATGCACGGGCCGGTTCATCTTATTCTGCAGAATGCAGAAAATATGCTGCTTATCCAGTAATTGTAGATTCAGAAGAAGAAAACCAATTTCTTGCTGGTTTTTTTAAATAAAGATAAATAAGGGGCAAGTGGTGAAAATATTGTACTTGGAATACAAAGAAGATCTAACGATTCTACGTTGGTGAATATAGCTAATTATGAATCTTTAGTTAATTTTTTATTGGTTATATAGAGACTTATACAAACTGGATGCTTAGTGACGTCAATAGTGAAGATATATACAATGCAATAAAACTTGATCACTGTACGCAAAAATGGTTCATCTTTCGTAAATTTACATTATTTTCTTATGGAAACATTGTTTGTGAAATAGGTCAATTTATTGATTAAACTTAGATAACATTTCTAATAATGTCGAAACTTATCAACTTTCTGAAATAGACAAGCCTAAAAAACTTATTCATCATAATTTAAAAGGAACAACAAATAAATTTCAATTTGAGGAGCATGAATATATTCTAATAAACAAATATTTCTGGTTTTATGATTATAAGTATATATGCGCCGAGTTTGATGCGTATCCGATCAGTATAGATTCTACATTAGAAAATGAATTTATTTCAAGTAAGATTTCATCTACTAATTAATTTAGAGACTATCGTCCATGATTCGCTAATTGGAATGTAGATGTGTTTTTATACTTTTTATAGATATGAATCGGTGAAGACTTTTAAAAACATGGCATTTTTGTGGTATTCTAATTTTAAGAATAATTCTGACGCACCTCTAAGCAAGGTTTTAGTAGCTTTTTCAAGAATATCTTCGTGTGATGGAACGTGGAGTCCGAAAATTAATTCTTTAAATTTTGGAATATGCGAAAAAGAAAATCATGATAAATTTATAGATCCTAACAATAAAAAAGACAAGATGAGGGTATGTAAAATTTTAAAAAATATTAGTTTATTCAAGTTGAAATATTTGTTGGAATATTTGTCGGGATATTTGTTGGAACAATGATTTTAGTATTTGTTTCGTTAAAAGTAATGTTGTTACTTCGAAAAAAAACAACAAACGACAACATTAATTTTTAATAGTCAATAAATTAGAGATAACAAAACGGTAATCTTAATTAAAATAAACTTTTTAAACTTTAAAAACAAAAATTCTTTCGAATAAGTCTCAATCACATAGTCCTTTCGTCTTAAGATAATGACTTTTACATGGATTGAAGATTCTTTCCGCCAATCAAAGAATTGTTTTGATGCAGCAAACATTGCTGGTCTTAAAACAAATGATTCTATTGAAGAATGGCAATAAACAGAGGTATTTAGTCCACCACATTTTTGTTTGCTTCCTTTGACAATAAATAGTTTTAAAGATTTGATACTTTTTGTAGAATTCGATATGAAACAATAATTTCGGACATGATAGTCTAAGTAGCTAATGTGTCCAAAGCAAAATAAAAAATGGATTGTTACCAAAAGTTAAATAGATTTTATTAAATTAAAAATCGAATATTTTAGCCAAAAAATGTCATTTTTAAAAATTTTAAGGCAAAAACAAAAGGAAAAAACGTTATTAAGAAATAAAAAAGTTCACAATATTTAAACCTTATCAAGAATCGGAGGTTCTACGTGCTCAACAGGCCTATCCACAACCGTAGGCTGAACATCAGCACCAGTCGAATACAGTTGTTCAAGTTGAGACTCTACAACTCACCAAAACAAAAACTGTCATATTTAGGTCGCTTTAAAACCTTGACTTTAGTCAACAGAACTTGCCCAAAGGATAGATCCTCTCTGTCCGTTTAATCACATCCTTAGCCATCGCCTCTGCTTTACTAAAAATCAAAACCGAATGATTACATTATTTTGATAAACGAAGCCAAGTCGGAGGACGCAATTCCTCTGGTCATCGTGTCCACCATCACCTTCCTTATTCGCTTCACTTGCCTCCTCTGACAATAACTGGTCTTTTTGATCTGGTTCTTGTTCCTCCCCGTAGAACCCACCATAAAGCAATGCAGTTTATATCCGTCGGTTGTGCTCGCGGAGGCGTGGGCATCCACCAAAGTCTAAATGGAGGTCCACAAAATAAAGCCAACGTGCCATTTTTTGACAATGCTTTGTTTTTTGTCTTGGGTTGTGTCCATTCCGGCAAAGGAGGTGTAGCAGTTCTTCCCTTCGACGGAATCGCACACAAAACGGAATATTTTGTAGCACAAATTCTCGCTTTTATCCAGATCTGCCAAAGACACTTTGTATGAACGCCCTTTCAAGTTGTCAGATGCGAGTTCTAATAATTTCAAAGACTCGGGTACTTTCTCCAGTGGTTTTTGTTACGACAGTTTTTCCGATTTTTGTGTTCTCAAAATAGGGAGGAGCACTCACGTTGTACCATTCCTTCCTCAAAAAGGGGTCAATACTATTTATATTGTTGATTAAAACTACGTTTTCTTTTTCTTTATAGCAGCATATTTAGCATCTGTCTTTCCCATAGGCAAAATAGAATAAAAATCGCACGTTAAAAAAACGTTAATCTATTTATTTAATTTATACAAAAACTTTGTTTAAATCTAAAAAAATTATTTTTAAATTTTGTTAAAAAATTGTAGCGGAATAAAGGGTGTTGAGGAGACCTTCTCAGTGACTCAAATCTGGTCAGGCGAATAGAGATAGGCTGATATACTCCAATATTTGATTATTTGTTGACTTTGGACATCCTTAAACAATATTTATAGACTTGTGAAATAAAAATTCAATTTTTATACTTATCTTTAACGACAACAAAACTTTCTCAATTTTTGTATTTTTCAAAATGCTCAAGAATAAACCTCGTGTAATTACCTGGATCAAATACTGTTGCCAAAAATTCGGAAGTAGACAAAGTTCTAGAACAATCCAGAAACATTTGGTTTATTTATTTAATTAATTTTTTCAAGTCTGGTACTTATTCTACACCATTTCAGGTTTAAAGTGAACTTCTTAAAAGCAAAGTGGAACAATAAAATTATTTAATTAACCATGTCATTATTATTTAAAACCGATGGGGCTAACCTCTGAATTCTAGCAATTACGGTGTTGCATAAAGATGGAGTGATTATACTAGTTTAATCCTAGTTTCTTTCAAGTAGAAACTCAGTTGATGGAAAAGTTTCTACACCATTCAAAATATTTTTATGTCTTTGCGATGTGTCTTTTTATGTCAGTTTTGAATACTGACTAAATATTCTCAATTGTGTTGAGCATTAGGAACCAATCTTAAAATTTTATTTTCTATGAATTCCTTTTCTGTGATAATTTCTTTCATTCCTGAATAGCATAAAGCATTGTCTACTACCACTACTAAGAAATTTTAAGCTTGCCTGGGTTTCCGTAGACAAATTCTCAACCATTAATGAGCAGATTCTTTATTAAAGGATCCACGTTTCAATTCATAATGTAACAATCCAAGAGACCAAGTTTCCTTCATTCACCATATCTTTCATGGGCCCCGATAATAATATTTTTCTTAATTGCAGCCTCAGAATTTTTTATTCGTGCAAGCATTCGTGCAAGCCGGGTGGTGCAGTGCTTGAAGAATTTGGCAGTTTCGCGAAGCTCTGGGTTCGAATCTCACTGCTATCATTCCGGCCGAAGGTTCCATGCATACTACATGCACCCTGGATTGACGAGTGACGCCGTCATCAGTGATTTCACTGCGGAACCGGATGTCTACATCAGCCACAGCACGAGAGAAAAATAGATGCGGGGGGACAGCTCGTTTGGATTCGTTCGTTTGGATTAGTTAGTTCCTAATAACATGTTTTCTCTTTCTATCTTGATCTTATGTGGCTGGCCAGTGCGAGATTTCACATTAAGTTGCGATCTCGCGGAACGGCTGTATTGATTTATTTATTATTATTGCAAGCATACAAATGAAAAATGAAATATTTACCCAAACATCAAAATATATAGGTTTTTGCTTAGTCACTTTTCCAATTGATCACTGCACTTTTGAATGTCACTTTGTTAAAAAAAACAGAAATTATTTTTGTACCAGTTTGCTTTTGGTAAGTTCCATTTTGCTTTTGAGGAATAGTGAACATTAACTTTTTGTGAACATAAAAATATTAAATTTAATATTTTTACATCGTATATGAAAATTCTTTAAAATCAATAAAATACACGCTCTACAGTTGTTAGCAGGGTTAAAAAACGAAAACGCGTCATTTTTTCAAATGAAGGAAATAATTGAATTACAAAAATGGACATTACACACAGCGTGATTTATCTCTTTATTTCAATGTTTTTTGGGCTGCATAAACAAAATTCTAAAAATTCTGAAGGAATACTTTTCAGGATGACCAAAAAACAAGAAAATTTACTTGCCCAAGTTTTAACCATTCGACAGAGATCTATTTGAATGGTCATTTAGACTAACGTCTCTCGTGACACTTCCTTGAGATCATCAAGCCAATCTCCGAAAGGAACTTCAGGCCTTTTGGGCCTATTATCCCACTCCTCTCGAAAGCCGGAGGAACGAAAAGGCAGGTGTTCTCCAATGAGGCGTACTTTGTGATTGAGTTTTGTTATTATTAAAGAAAGATTGATTAATTAAAAATATTCACATTAATTTAAAATATTTGAATAAATTCTTATAATGTCGAGTACTTTTTCTGTGTGTACAAATTGGAATAACAATCATTTTTAGAGTAAATTCGATTCTACACAAGAATGTTACCAATGTGGTGTCCAAGAGGCACAATTTTGGAACAGAACTCAAGGACACACACTCTGCCACATTTGCCACCAAAACATATATACTAGTAATAATCCACCACTAAAAGACTACAAACATGACGTTTTTACGATTTTATTATTTATAGCCCAATTCATTCCATCCCCTTTCCAGCACTGTTAACAAGCTATTCTCGACTACTCACAAAGTTGTATAAATATACATATAATAAGGGCAATACATACATAGTCGGGGATATTGTGTCGGTGGTTGATGGAGGGGTCACTTATTATGCACAAATAAAGTGCATTTGTGTTCCCACAAACAGCGAGTATTGTGCCACTCTTTCCTGGCTGAGACCAAAGACCAATCGCACAAATTTGGACGATTTTGTGCCTGAGGAATTTGAATTGACAGGTTGTTGGGTGTGGGGTATTGGTAGCCTTTGATGATGGTTGTATGTATCCTTTTCGCTATCTTCAGTTTGTTTGTCATGTTCCTAACAGCGACTATGAAACTCACTTTTCACACCATTCTAGACTATATGATAATTTTGGGTTCATTTCTGCTAATTATTCTAAATTGTAATAAATTGTCTTTCTTTATCATGTTTTGTTGCTGGCCAGTCCAGTATTCCTGTCAAGGGTAACAATCTCGATGTTAACTCCCTAATATATTAAAAGACGACACCACAACCTGGTTAAAATGGTGAAGATTGTCTAATTTCGTCACCTGATCCCACGATGATTCCGGGAGCCAATGATAACATGGATTATCCATTTGTTATTCGCGGTTTGTAGACTGAAAAAGTGAATAAACTATTTTTTTATTTCGCCCCTAGTAAGAAAAAGTAATATTCGTCCATATTAATTTGCCCGTTGCTTCCATTATTCTCACACAAATCTGGAACAAAAAAGTAGTCTGTGTCGCTCGAATAGGCAACGGCATGTTGTACTGAATATGGTACAGCGACAAACTTGTAAATGAGATAATTGTGGTATTCGTTCAGATTCGAAATTTGCTCCTCAAGCTTTGGGGATCTGGAACTTTTCTCGATAGAATAGTTAAAAAGGTAAATATAGGATCCAACGAATATTGATGAAGAATTTTTATATTTGGAGATGAAAAAAATAACTTTTTGCTAAAGGTTGGAAGGATGTATTCAAAATCCTAAACTTTACCCCAGCGAATCTCGGTCGCCGTGCTCCGCGGAAACTCACTCAATGGGCAGCGCGGCGTTGTTGAGCTGACCCTTAGCCTCTCGACTACCTTTTCAGCCACTTACTCTAACTAGCATCTAACTTTGTTCTTTAATATTAATTATTGTTTTCAAAACCTTTTTGTTCACGCAGAGTTACCAGGAGACTTAATTAACTTTTATCACTGCCTTGTGATCAATAATTTCAAAGAATACTTTATAATTACGGATTGACGAATATTTCTAAACCATGTGAGCATATTTGCTATATCTGTTCATACGTCAGAGGCCACTATCCATCATTTCCCCCGTGACAACAAGGATATACAAAATGTTCTATACCCAATGGAAGGTTTATGGTGCTTGTCGAGATTGTTCGATGACACTTTTATTTCTGAATGTTCTCTGCCTCTTAGAAACAAATTCAAAAAAGTCGAACAAGCAGCAAAGTCAGAATCACTTAATTGAATCTATTTGATTTGTCTTTTTTAGTAAACTATAGCACGACTACCAGGAACAACAGTCTCTGTGACCTATTGCTAATAAAAGTTTTTTTTATCCATTTATTTTGAAAAATGGTGATATTATCGGACTCAACAATGAACCTTCAACTTTCAAAAAATCGCTAAACTAGATCAGACAACACTGCGAGCTCTACAAACGGACATGGCCGATATATTTGTGCAGTTACTCAACCAAACGACAAACTAAATATGCTTTGAATCCTATCGGCCCACCTGATAGAATTAGAAAGACAGATGGTCAGTTTTAGTTGGGCCAATCATGTATACAAGATAAGAAAATGAAAAATCAAAAAGTCGCAAATGAAGAAAACCACTTTTCAATGACCTGTCCGTTCGTCATAGCCACCTTCCTCTTCTGCTTTTCAAAAGTGACCGGACACTGCATCTCCATCCAACTGATAGGAATCATCGCCGAGGGGATCGGGGGGTCACAATCAGCATAAATAACCCCCAACTCATCCTCCTGCGTTGTCAACAGAAAGGCCATCGTCTCCCCAATTGCTAACTACAAATCAAAAATATTCAAAATACTATTTTGGCCAAAACATAGTCTCCACAGCGGAAGGACGCATACAAATCAACTTTGTCCTTTTCCGTGGCCCGGACGTCCTCTTTTCTGAATTTTACCACAAAGAACATCCTACCTTAAAAGTCCTTTTCGCGGATAGTTCATTTTCTCGTAGTTCACACAGAGGATGCTACATTTGCAGAATCTGACAGAAACGTGGGTGATTAGGACAAGAACAGTGTCATCAACCGAAGGAATTATTGCCTTTTTAGTCAAAGGGGAGACAGAAATTGACTTTGTGTTAAATTGTGTTTTACTTTCTCTGTGGTGACTTGGACTGTCCCGTGTAAGGAGGCGTGGATTGAGTTGAAGAATTCGTAGGTCCCTGCAGAGGATTGGTGAGTATTTTTGAAGGACAGTTCCTCCCCTTATTCGACTAATCTTTAAAAACGAAACCTGGGAAGCATACAGCACCTGGAGCCACGTTCATTATAATTATATTTATTTTAAAAATAAGAGCAGACATTATATTAGTATTTATGGAATGTTGCGATGCTGATTTTTACTTCATTCCGAGACAACTCTTATTTCTCTCAGTCGGAAAAAGCGAATATTCATTTGTGAGTTTTGTGAAGTAATAATACTTGGTTACTGGACTCGTTATGGGCTATTTTTGACTTTACAAAAAGACACCAATTTTCTTATATCACTATAATAAACCAAGATAACTGTTATTTAATTTTTATGCATTTTTGGGGATATAAATTAGTGAGATATGGGTTTATTATTAACATTTAAAATTATAGATTTTTAGTAATACTTCATGAAAATTAACTTGTTATAAAAATATTAAATATAATAAAATATCAAAAAGGAGAGAGATGATGTGGAGCAATCTCGAATTGGGAATTTTTGTCACAGACCAAGTTTTCCGTACAAATGGTCAGCAAGTTTATCTCGACTTTTAGATACTTGTGAATTACTGGAACAATTCCTTTCTGACACTACTTTAACTGACGTTTCCGAGAGTGTTCGAAGCTGCCTTTCCTCCTGCTGCAAAAACAAAATTTCCCAATACAGGAACGCAGTGCGCACATTGGACGTCATTGTGGTAAGGGAGGAGTACTCCGACAACAATGCGGCAAGGGTTATTGCCGAGGTCAGAGCTCTCTGTGTCGAGAAAATTATGGAGACCAAAGACCTGGCCTGCAAATACGCCGATAGACTATTAGAACTGTCTCCTTCGGTGGAAGTCCAAGTCTTTGCCTATAAAATGTGAATTGTGCAGTAATATTGCAGGAAAGGCGACTATAACCGATATGTGGCTGAAGTGGTCCCTTCGAGTGAGGAGTTTCTCCAGGCCAGCAAAGAGGCATATTCCCGGGCAGAAACTCTGTCGAAGGATTTGCCTCCTGAGAATATTGTCAGACTGGGTCTGATTCTGAACTTGTCTGTGTTTTACTACGAGATCATGAATGACCCCAAGAAGGCAATTCAGGTGGCCAGTGAGGCATTTGCGGAGGCCTACGCGAACTATGACGAGGATTGGGACAACACTAACAACGATGCTACCAATATTCTTAAGTTGATGAAGGACAATTTGGATCTTTGGGGTGTTTTTTGAGTGATATATTCCAAGGACGAAAGGAACAGGACTCGGAGGAGGATTCCTCGACAGACGACGTTTAAGCTTTCCTGTTTTGATTATTTTTGTGGTTCATGTGGTTTGGCTTTCTTTTGCGAATTTGCTCCCTTTAAGTAGAAGTAAAGATACTTTAAATTATATTTATTGTTTTTGAAAGTCTCTTTTTTACATTTATGTTTTTGACTTTTTGACAAAAATCATTAGCAATGTCACGAATGGTTATTTATTATATTCTAAGAATTGATTTTTTTATTTTTTAGGTATTGTCAGATTCACTACAATAGGCCCACTTTTTGACTTTTGGGGTACGACTTTTGATTTCTAGCCCACGCATTTTTATTGTAACATAAACATTTTTGATAACATTTATTGAGAGATTAATGGACAACTGGCAAGATTTAATACAAAGACCGGCCAAAAAACAAAATGTTCAATTCAGTCCTCCACGTATTTTATATTTTCCTCTACAGTCTCTATTTAGAACTACAACTATGTTTGTTTTACATGTCTGTTGAATAGTATTAAGAACTAGGAATGGACGTGTTTGAGTAGGCATACATCTAACATTAGTTATGATTACTAAATATGCTTTACAGCCCCAAGATTACGTCCGGCCTACGCTTTTCAACTTTAGACATACTAATACGACATCTCTCTGTTCAAAACACGAAAAACAGAACTCCGATGCATATAACTCAGCACTCACAAAATACTGCTAGAACATTACTCTACAATAAACAGCATAAATAGTCATTAAAAACACGTAGTCATTACATCTGCCCGGTTAGTTAGAATAATTTCAAATTCTGAAGAATGATAAAACAGAGAAATAACTACTTGCTTTACTCAAATATCTACAATTGCTCTATTCCAGCACACAATTCATGTTGAGATATTATTTAGGGTAAAGAAATAGTCTGAGCACGCCAAAGGCCTACAACCACGCGACTGCGTATAAGCAGACTGATTTCAACTACAAGGTTTTCGACTGCAACAATTCTGAGATATATTATATAATAATTTTTGAGGAACTGCTATTAATATAATTGTTAAAAATTTATTTAAATCAATTCTAGTTTTGTCATATGGTTTATGTTGTCATTTGCTAACACAAAACAGAGAAGGAGTCTTTCATCTTTGCCAAACATAAAACAATCACCCTCAACACTAAAAACAGAGCCGTGGAAGGTGATTAACAAATAACCGAAAATAGTCCTTCACTTTAAAAAATGGAATAAAAGTAGCCTCACGGGACGACCAATCCCCAATGGCCAGACTCGCCATTTGCTACCAAACTGGCCCACGCTACGAGTCGACCACTCAGCGAGGCATCTGCGACATTCTTCGACTCATGATTGACCAAGTTTGACACATTTGTGAGCGTAGAGCAAAGTGGATTGCACAGGATTCAACTTTATTCGATCAGTCCAGCAAAGAGGAGCCTCACTCGGGTTAATCAGTCGTGTTATTTCCAAGTTGTGTGGTCTCACGTGAGTCAATGTACTACTATGTGGACTGCACGAGGGATGTGCTGTATGAATACTGTGTTGAGTCAATAGTGATCAAATGGCCCCCTACCTTGCCCTCGCTGCTGTCCACCCCGTTTTTAAGCGGTGGGAAGTGTCGGATATGATCACTCCTCTTCTGAGGGACATTTCCATCGCCAATTCCAACGACCGGCTTGTTTGTGTTGAAAAGATTCACGAGGCTGCCTTCCATCGGAATTTGGGCAATTCAGTCCACTCCTCTCCGTATATGACCCACAACCTCACATCCCCCAACGTAATATCTCCTCAGTAGAGGATAGATCCAACAATTTGTGTCTCAGCATTTCATAGCCGAGAATATGTCGGTGATTGGGTGTGGTGTCAGTTCAGACGACGTGGAACGGTTTGCCCGACTGCTTGATATTCGGACAAGTAAAGGAATCAAGGCGGAGAAGAGTTCATTTCATAATTGTTGATATATTTATAATCAGTATTGAAGCTGAGGTAAGGGTCCCCTCTTGCAGTCCGATTGGTCATGCAATTGTGGCCATTCCTGGTGTGAGGTTAGTTGTGGTGGGTGACTGGCAGTTTGGGTGTGGGGGATGACTTTTGGTGTGCTGGACTGTTCAGATTTATCCTCGGTGGACAAGTCGGAGTTGTCGGGTCTTCGACTACTTCCAGACTTGAATATTTGATGAGTCAGTCGAGTCGGCCTTTCCTGGTTTGTTTGGGTAGATAACTCTGAGTAGTGCAAAGGTGTGAGCTTTTCGTATTCGGATGCAGGGATGTTGGGATATATTGTGAGTGGAGGGGCAGAAGATATGAATAATGTTAGTATTCCTGTTATTATGGACAGTTGGTCATGAGGGCACATAAGGAGTTTATTTCTGTTCTCGACGGACATGTCACTGAGGAGGAATTTGCAGTTGCCAAGTTAGAGATTAATGTCCGATGTGTAGGAGACAATTTAAGAGTTGTTTGGCAAGAGAGGAAACTGTTTTTGGCGGGAAATTTGAGCGGGTTTTTCCTTTGGTAGGTCTTGGTTTGCCGATCAGTGAATTGGGGCAAGTCTGGAGGCAAATTGACAATGTAGCATTTTCTACATTTCAGAAAGTATTGGATGAGTCAGTCAGTTTAGTTTTTGAGCACACGAGAGAGGGTGTTTGCCATGTCAGCAGTGGGCGGTATTGACCGAGTTCCCTACCTCGACGAGTTGCGTGTCTAACTAACACCAATTCTTACTAATAACAGTTCACTTTTAGATTATCAACTTATGTTTTATTTATTGTCTTAGAAATAAGTTAGGCAATGTTTTCCGTTGTTCTCTTTTGTCTGGGAGTTGTGTTTTCTCTAATAATTAGTTGTGTTTTCGAGATTCTTGCGTTGCTGACTGTGTATCCTGGAGATTTCACCAGTGAGATTATTACGGAAAAAAAGAATGTGAACGTGGCATCGACAGTAGTGTCTATTATCGTGGTCAATTTTGACTAATTTTAGACTCGATCGAACTTTTTATTACATACATCGCTGTGGGAAAGTTGCCTATTCGTAACCAGGTACTTGGATGGTTTTGTAGTAAATCTCCTGAGGTTGCGATCTGTCGGAGGTCGGCAGTCTTTTTTGATAGGATTTCAGCATTTTCAGGTCATTTTGTATGAATAGTGGCAGGATTGTGCGTTGTCTACCTTGAAAGGAGCCGCGGCTTATTTTAAACATAATTGCTTAATGATTAGTGGCACGGTTACGCTCAGAAGAGATCAATTCCTATTATGTGAACAGTACTCAGAAATTTCTGTGTTGTGGCACATATCTGTATGTCTATACTACCTCTGCAGTAGATATTTATAAAGCCCAGTCTCATTTTTGTTAGTTTTTGCACTCCTAATTACATCAAGTCCATTATACAGTACAATTTTTGGAGGTAGGGCTTATGCAGTTCTGTCATTAATTTTGACTGTCTTTAGAGTAGAATAATATATTTTTAACGCTATATGCAAATTACAACCTTAATGATGGAGTAGGGACAACAGTCCTAATCTATGTTCTATAGGCAAGAATTTCATTAATTATTTAAAAACGTTTAAATCCCAGCAGTATCCTTGATATTTTACAAGCCAGTAATATTTATTAATATTTCCATCGTTGATTATTCCCCGAATAGTATAAAATCAAGAAAATTGAACATAAATAGGCTTAATTCCAAGATCAATGTTTAATTAGTTTTTTTAAATACTGAAGAAAAAAAATAGACCATTAAATATAAAAGAAATACTAAAATATTGTCACTTATTAGTAAAATTATAATAAGATTGGGTTGAAAGGCTCTGCCCAATGGCTGCGTTTGAAAATTGTTAGTACACGTGACCTACCCATTTTCAGCAGATAATTATGGAAAAGAGAATCTTTAAAATACTTAATTAATACTAATAATTATATTTAATTAGCTTGACCATGGTGGGCCCCACCCGACTGAGTGCCCCCACCACACTCCCCCCGCATTGCATACTTGACCAACTCACACGGTTTGGACATGTCCATCAAGACCATGTAGAATGGCATTGAAGTCAATCTTAGAATCTCCCTTAGATGAGTGTGGGTGAGCCTCGATCGAAAACTTGCTTTGTTTATGTTCATTGAAGAAAAAAGTTGTTCACATAAATATGTACTTCCAAAGCTTGATAAACTCTCAAAACTGTAAAGTTGGGATACTTCAGCAAGAAATATTTATAAAAGCAGTCTAAGCTTATCATGGTAATTTTATTTTTCAGATCTGAGTCGTATTTCAAATCAATCATAACCGATTGTAAGTTAGTTGCAAGATCAGAAATATTTGCAGTGAATGGTCATCGAAAAACAGTAAATTCATTTTCAAGTTCACGAAAAAATTCAAAACGTGTGTCAAATTGTTGTTACAATCCTGTTATTTTGTCCTTGTAAGAATTCATATCAACATTCGATGTGGTGGAAATTAGACTTTTTGGTACTTTTGCATTTCATCCTGCACGAAAATAGCCTCTAAATGAATTAATGAAAATTTTTATGAATATAAGATCGAAAATTTAAAAAATTGAACTATGCCGATTTTAAACATGTTCAGTGTCTTCCTGGATGGTTTTTGTGACTTTTAGAAAAATTAGACAAAGAACAAAACCAGTCTAATTTAAAATTTGAAAAACCATTGATTTGTTATTGTTTTTATTACTTTTAAAGGTTTTCCAATTAAAATACTCAGTTTTAATTAGAAAAATCACTTTTATGAAAAAACTACAAATTAAAATTATCCAACAGAAGTCCTAAGATAACGTTAATTTTTACCGAACCCAACCAAACAAAACCTGAATGTTTACTAAACCTTATTTTTAAAAGCCAACCCTAACTCAAAAACGCCTATTGAGCCCTAACTTTTACAAAGCCCTAATTTTAAAAACCAATAAGATTTCAAAATTTACATAAAAAACAAAAAATGTCAAAAACAAAGTCAATTAAGCTTTTACAGTCTCGAAATATATACGCGTTTTAAAATGTTTTTTATCGTCTTCTGGCAGATAGAAATCTTCGTGAACAGTGATAAGCACTCTTCTTCTACGACGTGGCGATGTTCTACTATTTAAAGGTTCAAAAATGCGACAAAAAATCTCAGAATCGATATGTCAAGAGTTCTTAACTTGATCAATCGTCAAAAATTGATGAATGTCTTTACAGAATTCCTGGACAATCCTCTACCTGGATGATCAGGGCATGCTTATCAGAAACCTATCTATCGGTCAGGGTAAAAGACAAGTACTCTAGGCCATTTGAAACAACATTGGGGACACCTCAATGGAACCCTGACCGATGGATCTAACAAAATAAAAACTAATCAATAAAAAGCTCTAAAAAGTTTAAAGGATTACAATTAATGATTGGTTTAGTTAACTAAATCATGACACCATTGGAAAAATTAAGGAATATTGTGAATCAGGTCACTTTTCTAATTCTATAATTTCGGAAGAGAAGGCAAGAATACAGTGATATATCAAAAAAATTTAGTTTTAAAGAGAACGATACTTACACCAAAAAATGACTCAAAATTCCGTTTCTTTTATATCGAAGACAATGAACTAAAATTAAAATTCATCGATATAGTGTATTTGTCTATTTAGATTAGGCTATTAAGTTGTGCAAAAAAGAAAAACTGCCCTCGCAAATATTGCAAAATAGAAAGATGGAAAAGATAGAAAAGCAAGAAAATGGAAAGATTATGGAGTTGAAAGTGGCGATGAAATTTTAATACGTTATAGAAAATACCCATTATACGGATATAGCTGTAATGGCCGGAAAGGCCGAATCCATAAAATTGACAAAATACGAGGATTTGCACGATCGATCTTACTTTTGGGCAATTGCTGTCGAGACTTCCTGTGTTTTGGGCCCAAGACGCTTGCTCATCTTAAGAAACTTGGCCGTCTGTGCACCCATCGCTTCAGAGATTTCAGGGAATTTATATTCCTTATTCAGAGGATCTCGCTGGCTGTTTCACGTGGAAATTGTCTTTCAATCCTGCGAGCCGGTATTTAATAGCTAGATTTTTTTAATTGTTTTCATTAAAAATAATTTTGACAAATTTTTATATTTACATTAATTATAAATTCAAATTTTTACGTAATTAAATTATTGAGTATCAATTCTTTGGGAAACCTAAACGTTGGAAGGAATTAAATTTATTTACTTCCTTACATCTCGTTTTGTTATATAAATAACGTGCACTTAACCTGCCACAATGTCTGAAATTTCCAGAACAAATCCAATTTATATAAACTCTAAAAATTTAGTAAAAGTATACTTTTACGAGAAAAGAAATGGTCCTAAAAAACCAAGAAAAAATAAAGTATTCCACGTTATATTTAAATTCTAAGAAATTAATTAAAAATCAAGAATTAAAAGAACAATATCCTTCAAATTTGAACGTAGAAAAAAAGTAAGACTTGAGTTGTTTTAATGTATCAGAAATCCCTCAGTTCCCGCTCAATCACTTGCGGACACTAATTCTTCTCAATTAACCCTGAATACTAATTTTTTGCACGAAAATTATACAAACGAAATGAACTACAACTATTATTATCCCTACCAGTATTACACCGAGGGAGGGTTATACCAAGACTTGTATTACTACGCCCCTCAGAGTTATCCTGTCAATGGAATGCAGTTTCCTCAATGGGGAAGTGCTGAGTTCCTTAATAACTGTGATTCGATGACAACCGGAGAATACGTTGGGGACAACCCACTTTTTACTCACAAAAATACTTCTTTTGGATTTTAAATTTTATTTTAATATGTTGTTCAATTTCTATACTTATTTTAAAAAAGATATTTAATGGGAAAGAAAAGATGAGACCTTTAGGCGCAGCGAATTGCAATACAATTTTCGTATACAATTGCCAAAAAGACACGCTGAAATACCTGGCTGGATTTTCTGTGTCACACGTGCCTTCGCCTAAATAATAGGTCCAGATATCACATAGTGAAAAGATCTAGCTCTCTAAAGCCATTCACAGATGAGTTTATTTAGATTTTCAAACTTAAATTATTTTCAAAACGTTTTTTCTTTCTGTTTCAATTGGCATCATATATGTCCAAATATTTTTTAGAGTTTTTTTGGATATCCGATACAGTGCTGGTTCCAATACCATATTTTCAAAATTTATTGGGCTTAGGTCTCTCTGTGTTAACTTGGTTGTGATTTGATAATTCTTCATGGATTGAACTTTATGTTTCAAGTTTTTTTTGAGAGAAATATTTATTCTAAACACAGAAATAGAAGAAAAGCGTTATGTGCCAGCGGCAAGGACGCAGTGTGCGTTGCCGCGAACAATGGCCAAAGCGATCCGCTGGTTTCAAGTCGATTTCAAAATATAAAACTTATTAACTTTTAAAATTATTATTTTCTAATTTTTAAAATTTGACTTAAGAACGAAAATTTTAACAACTTCACCCATATATTTTATTATAGAGTCGTTACTGATTCAAAGAAGAAAACTAATGCAATAAAAACTTGACATTAAACCGATTTTAACAATGTTTTTTTAGTGACAAATCCGAAATGAGTCATATCTTCAAAAGAAAATTAAGTTACCAATTATTTTTGTTTAAAAAATTTGCAGTTCTGATATCTATCGAGTGATTACCGAGTGATAGATAGTGTTTTGATCAGCAGGAATAGTATAACGAAGTTAATGATTTCATATCCAGTAAAAGATACTGGTGTTAACAACAAGAAAAGACCATAGTCTAATTAATCACTGTCGGTTTGTTGTTCTGTGAACTCAAATTTCAAAAATCAGATTCTTTATTAGGCGACGAGTATTTCCTTCCATATTTTCTTCGTCGATAAAGTTGATGAATTTCTCAGAGATATACAATATCCACGATTGTTAAAGTTTTGTCGCAATACCTCTCCGTATCGTACTTAGACGATGCCACTGAGTTTTTTACGTATTCTGTTAACTATTAGTCAAGCAACAACAAGTTTATAATCGCTGCTGGTTTCAAATTCACCATATAACCTCTAATTTTTCTGCAAGCCGGTATTTAATCAAATCAAAACTCTTTTGATTACTTTGTTTTTTAACAAAGTAATCAAGAATTCTTTTGATTGGCTTTTTTAATTCAAATCTAAACTTTTCCAACTTTTTCGAAAATAGCGAATGTCTCAACGAGCCTGGATCAGCACTCGCTGCTGAGCGCCTGAGGACAGCGGGCCTCCTACAAGCTAGAGAGGTCGGGGTAACTAACTAAAACAATATTAGTCTTAATTAACGTCTAAATTGACTTTTCCAAATTTATTCGAAAAAACAGCAATCATTTTAATTTTATCAAGTCCGTCATTGGACCAAGAGCAACTGATGTCTCCACCACAATCAGCAGCACGAAAAACTTATCTGAAAGGATACATTGCTTTAACTTAAGGCGCAGAGATATTCTAATCCTTGCCGATTCGTCATCGAGAAGGGTGCCGGATGATGCGTTCGAGAATACGCAAAGCCAAACTTTACTGGCCAGGAATGCTGCCGAAAATAGCCAAGCGCAGCAATGTTGGTTGGACGATTTGAGTAGCAGATTGAAAGTTTGATACATTCTATTAGATCCAGGCTCGTTGAGACATTCGATCCTCAGGTAAGTCAAGGGCTTGTTCCCTCCAGACTTCAGGAAAGTTAAGTCAAATAATGAAAGACAATGCTCAGATCAAACCTCAAAAACTCGGTTCCGTTGGATACTGTTTAAAGCATTTCTGATGTCTAGTTTGATCAATATGTTAGGAAATGGAAATTTCTTGCATGCATCTGAGAATGTGGGAATAGCATGAACTGCAGATTCGCAACTTCCAGGACTGGGCTGAGTTTTGCAGCGATGAAGGGAATAATTTTCTTGCATGCAATCTTGCTGCAAGTCGATGGAAGACAAAGCCGGTCGCAATTGGGCAGATCCCTCCGCATTTTTTGAGATCGGCTAAGAGGAGTATATGCCGAATAGCATCCGGCAGACTTATCAGACAAGTAATTGATTTGAGCAGACGTGTGCCGAGCTCACCCACGGTGTGGGAAATTAGGTCCTTCAGATGTCGGGGCGCAGTCCATCGGATCCCGATAGAAACATCTTCGTTCGAAAAAATTAAGGCGATTGTTTGGCCGGGTGGGGATAGACGCGTAGATCCGAGGGTGAAGGTGGATGTTTTTAGAGTAAAGCCTCGAGGACTGACCGAGACGGATTGAGTGGTCTATTGTCAAACGAGATAACTCTGAGGGCTGCCCGTACCCCGTCCTCGCTAAGTTTCGAGTGGATTATTTTGCGTAAGCAGATTTGTTGGGGCTCTGGGCTTTCATGTTTGTGGCTTTGAGTCTGTTTGTGTGACTTTGATGATTGATTGAGGCGGGGACTAGTCTGAGCAGTATTCCCGAGCCATGAAGGAGTGGATGTTTTTTTCATTCG